>NW_027478501.1:600000-900000 GCF_051014685.1 Ptiloglossa arizonensis
AAAAATACACACACCATTCTAATCGGGCGAGTTCCTACTTTCAGATGCAATAGGAGTTTCTCGAGTTCGTCAATCCGTTCGCGAAATATGGGAGCTTTAAATTAAGGAATGGTTGAGGAACCATCAAAATTTTCGCAAGTCTGATACTCGAAACCAATAACCGGAATGGCCTAGGGGAAAAGTACACACACCATTTTAATCGGGCGAGTTTCTACTTTCAGATACAACGGGAATTTCTCGAGTTCGTCAATCCGTTCGTGAGATATGGGAGTTTGAAGTTAAGGAATGGTTGAGAAACCATCAAAATTTTCGCAAGTCTGATACTCGAAACCAATAACTACTATGGTCTAGGGCAAAAATACACATACCGTTGTAATCGGGCGAGTTTCTGCTTTCAGATGCAACAGAAATTTCTCGAGTTCGTCAATCCGTTCGCGAGATATGCGAGTTTGAAATTAAGGAATGGTTGAGAAACCATCAAAGTTTTCGCAAGTCTGATACTCGAAACCAACAACTACAATGGCCAAGGGGAAAAATACACATACCGTTGTAATCGGGCAAGTTTCTACTTTCAGATCCAACAGGAATTTCTCGAGTTCGTCAATCCGTTCACGAGATATGGGGGTTTGAAATTAAGGAATGGTTGAGAAACCATAAAAATTTTTGCAAGTCCGATACTCGAAACCAGTAACTGAAATGGCCTAAGAGAAAAGTACACACACTATTGTAATCGGGCAAGTTTCTGCTTTCAGATGCAACAGGAAATTCTCGATTTCCTCAATCCGTTCGTGAGATATGGGAGTTTGAAGTTAAGGAATGGTTGAGAAACCATCAAAATTTTCGCAAGTCTGATACTCGAAACCAATAACTACTATGGTCTAGGGCAAAAATACACATACCGTTGTAATCGGGCGAGTTTCTGCTTTCAGATGCAACAGAAATTTCTCGAGTTCGTCAATCCGTTCGTGAGATATGGGAATTTGAAGTTAAGGAATGGTTGAGAATCGATAAAAATTTTCGCGAGACTGATACTAGAAATCAGTAACTACTATGGCCTTGGGCAAAAATAAACATACCGTTGTAATCGGGCAAGTTTCTGCTTTCAGATGCAACAGGAATTTCTCGAGTTCGTCAATCCGTTCACGAGATATGGGGGTTTGAAGTTAAGGAATGGCTGAGAAACCATCAAAATGTTCGGAATCTGATACTCGGAACCATTAACTACTATGGTCTAGGGCAAAAATACACATACCGCGGTAATCGGGCGAGTTTCTGCTTTCAGATGCAACAGGAGTTTCCCGATTTCGTCAATCCGTTCGCGAGATATGGGAGTTTGAAGTTAAGGTATGGTTGAGAAACCATCAAAATTTTCGCAAATCTGATACTCGAAGCCAATAACTACCATGGCCTAGGGCAAAAGTAGACATACCGTTGTAATCGGGCGAGTTTCTGCTTTCAGATGCAACAGGAATTTCTCGAGATCGTCAATCAGTTCGCGAGATATGGGAGTTTGAAGTTAAGGAATGGTTGAGAAACCATCAAAATTTTCGCAAGTCTGATACTCGAAACCATTAACTACTATGGCCCAGGGCAAAAATACAGATACCGTTGTAATCGGGCGAGTTTCTGCTTTCAGATTCAACAGGAATTACTCGAGTTCGTCAATCCGTTCGCTAGATATGGGAGTTTTAAGTTAAGGTATGGTTGAGAAACAATCAATATTTTCGGAATCTGATACTCGAAACCAATAACTACTATGGTCTAGTGCAAAAATACACATACCATTGTAATCGGGCGAGTTTGTGACTTCAGATGCAATCGGAATTTCTCGAATTCGTCAATCCGTCGCGAGGTATGGGCGTTTGAAGTTAAGGAATGGTTGAGAAACAATCAAAAATTTCGCAAGTCTGATACACGAAACCAATTACTGGAACGGCCTAGGGGAAAAGTACACACACCATTGTAATCGGGCGAGTTTGTGCCTTCAGATGCAATAGGAATTTCTCGAGTTCGTCAATCCGTTCGCGAGATATGGGTGCTTGAAGTTAAGGAATGGTTGAGAAACAATCAAAAATTTCGCAAGTCTGATACACGAAACCAATTACTGGAACGGCCTAGGGGAAAAGTACACACACCATTGTAATCGGGCGAGTTTGTGCCTTCAGATGCAATAGGAATTTCTCGAGTTCGTCAATCCGTTCGCGAGATATGGGAGTTTGAAGATAAGGAATGGTTGAGAAACCATCAAAATTTTTGCAAGTCTGATACTCGAAACCAATAAGTACAATGGCCTAGGGGAAAAATGCACATACCGTTGTAATCGGGCGAGTTTCTACTTTAAGATGCAATAGGAATTTTTGGGTTAGGTCAATCCGTTCGCGAGATATGGGAGTTTGAAGCCAAGAAATGGTAGAAAAGGCAAAAAAATTTTCACAATTCTGCTGCTCCAAACGCTTAACCAGAATGGCCTAGGCAAAAAATACACATACCGTTGTAATCGGGAGAGTTTCTAATTTCACAAGCAACAGGAAGTTTTGGGTTTGGTCAATCCGTTCGCGAGATATGGGAGTTTGAAGCCAAGAAGTGGTTGAGAAGGCATAAAATTTTTCGCAATACTGCTGATCCAAACGCTTAACCAGAATGGCCTAGGGAAAAAATACACATACCGCTGTAGTCGGGCGAGTTTCTACTTTCAGATGCAATAGGAATTTTTGGGTAAGGTCAATCCGTTCGCGAGATATGGGAGTTTGAAGCCAAGAAATGGTTGAGAAGGCAAAAAATTTTTCGCATTTCTGCTGCTCCAAACGCTTAACCAGAATGGCCTAGGGAAAAAATACACATACCGTTGTAATCGGGCGAGTTTCTACTTTCAGACGCAACGGGAATTTTTGGGTTAGGTCAATCCGTTCGCGATATATGGGAGTTTGAAGCCAAGAAATGGTTGAGAAGGCAAAAAATGTTTCGCAATTCTGCTGCTCCATACGCTTAACCAGAATTGCCTAGGGAAAAAATACACATACCGTTGTAATCGGGCGAGTTTCTACTTTCAAATGCAATAGGAATTTTTGGGTTAGGTCAATACGTTCGCGAGATATGAGAGTTTGAAACTAAGAAATGGTTGAGAAGACAACAAATTTTTCGCAAATCTGCTGCTCCAAACGCTTAACCAGAGTGCCCTAGAGAAAAAATACACATACCGTTGTAATCGGGCGAGTTTCTACTTTAAGATGCAATAGGAATTTTTGGGTTAGGTCAATCTGTTCGCGAGGTATGGGAGTTTGAAGCCAAGAAATGGTAGACAAGGCAAAAAAATTTTCGCAATACTGCTGATACAAACGCTTAACCAGAATGGCCTAGGGAAAAAATACACATACCGCTGTAGTCGGGCGAGTTTCTACTTTCAGATGCAATAGGAATTTTTGGGTAAGGTCAATCCGTTCGCGAGATATGGGAGTTTGAAGCCAAGAAATGTTTGAGAAGGCAAAAAATTTTTCGCAATTCTGCTGCTCCATACGCTTAACAAGAATGGCCTAGGGAAAAAATACACATACCGCTGTAATCGGGCGAGTTTCTGCTTTCAGACGCAACAGGAATTTTTGGGTTAGGTCAATCCGTTCGCGAGATATGGGAGTTTGAAGCCAAGAAATGGTTGAGAAGGCAAAAAATTTTTCGCAATACTGCTGATACTAACGCTTAACCAGAATGGCCTAGGGAAAAAATACAGATACCGTTGTAATCGGGAGAGTTTCTAATTTCACAAGCAACAGGAATTTTTGGGTTTGGTCAATCCGTTCGCGAGATATGGGAGTTTGAAGCCAAGAAATGGTTGAGAAGGCATAAAATTTTTCGCAATACTGCTGATCCAAACGCTTAACCAGAATGGCCTAGGGAAAAAATACACATACCGCTGTAGTCGGGCGAGTTTCTACTTTCAGATGCAATAGGAATTTTTGGGTGAGGTCAATCCGTTCGCGAGATATGGGAGTTTGAAGCCAAGAAATGGTTGAGAAGGCAAAAAATTTTTCGCATTTCTGCTGCTCCAAACGCTTAACCAGAATGGCCTAGGGAAAAAATACACATACCGTTGTAATCGGGCGAGTTTCTACTTTCAGACGCAACTGGAATTTTTGGGTTAGGTCAATCCGTTCGCGAGATATGGGAGTTTGAAGCCAAGAAATGGTTGAGAAGGCAAAAAATGTTTCGCAATTCTGCTGCTCCATACGCTTAACCAGAATTGCCTAGGGAAAAAATACACATACCGTTGTAATCGGGCGAGTTTCTACTTTCAAATGCAATAGGAATTTTTGGGTTAGGTCAATACGTTCGCGAGATATGAGAGTTTGAAGCTAAGAAATGGTTGAGAAGACAACAAATTTTTCGCAAATCTGCTGCTCCAAACGCTTATCCAGAGTGCCCTAGCGAAAAAATACACATACCGTTGTAATCGGGCGAGTTTCTACTTTAAGATGCAATAGGAATTTTTGGGTTAGGTCAATCTGTTCGCGAGGTATGGGAGTTTGAAGCCAAGAAATGGTAGACAAGGCAAAAAAATTTTCACAATTCTGCTGCTCCAAACGCTTAACCAGAATGGGCTAGGGAAAAAATACACATACCGTTGTAATCGGGAGAGTTTCTAATTTCACAAGCAACAGGAATTTTTGAGTTTGGTCAATCCGTTCGCGATATATGGGAGTTTGAAGCCAAGAAATGGTTGAGAAGGCATAAAATTTTTCGCAATACTGCTGATACAAACGCTTAACCAGAATGGCCTAGGGAAAAAATACACATACCGCTGTAGTCGGGCGAGTTTCTACTTTCAGATGCAATAGGAATTTTTGGGTAAGGTCAATCCGTTCGCGAGATATGGGAGTTTGAAGCCAAGAAATGGTTGAGAAGACAAAAAATTTTTCGCATTTCTGCTGCTCCAAACGCTTAACCAGAATGGCCTAGGGAAAAAATACACATACCATTGTAATCGGGCGAGTTTCTACTTTCAGACGGAACAGGAATTTTTGGGTGAGTTCAATCCGTTCGCGAGATATGGGAGTTTGAAGCCAAGAAATTGTTGAGAAGGCAAGAAATTTTTCGCAATTCTGCTGCTCCAACCGCTTAACCCGAATGGCCTAGGGAAAAAATACACATACCGTTGTAATCGGGCGAGTTTCTACTTTCAGACGCAACCGGAATTTTTGGGTTAGGTCAATCCGTTCGCGAGATATGGGAGTTTGAAGCCAAGAAATGGTTGAGAAGGCAAAAAATTTTTCGCAATTCTGCTGCTCCGAACGCTTAACCAGAATGCCCTAGGGAAAAAATACACATACCGTTGTAATCGGGCGAGTTTCTACTTTCAGATGCAATAGGAATTTTTGGATTAGGTCAATCCGTTCGCGAGATATGGGAGTTTGAAGCCAAGAAATGGTTGAGAAGGCAAAAAATTTTTCGCAATTTTGCTGCTCCAAACGCTTAACCAGAATGGCCTAGGGAAAAAATACACATACCGTTGTAATCGGGCGAGTTTCTACTTTCATATTCAACTGGAATTTTTGGGTTAGGTCAATCCGTTCGCGAGATATGGGAGTTGAAGCCAAGAAATGGTTGAGAAGGCAAAAAAATTTTCGCAATTCTGCTGCTCCAAACGCTTAACCAGAATGGCCTAGGGAAAAAATACACATACCGTTGTAATCGGGCGAGTTTCTACTTTCAGACGCAACTGGAATTTTTGGGTTAGGTCTGTCCGTTCGCGAGATATGGGATTTTGAAGCCAGGAAATGTTTGAGAAGGCAAAAAATTTTTCGCAATTCTGCTGCTCCATACGCTTAACCAGAATGGCCTAGGGAAAAAATACACATACCCCTGTAATCGGGCGAGTTTCTGCTTTCAGACGCAAACGGAATTTTTGGGTTAGGTCAATCCGTTCGCGAGATATGGGAGTTTGAAGCCAAGAAATGGTTGAGAAGGCAATAAATTTTTCGCAATTCTGCTGCTCCAACCGCTTAACCCGAATGGCCTAGGGAAAAAATACACATACCGTTGTAATCGGGCGAGTTTCTACTTTCAGACGCAATCGGAATTTTTGGGTTAGGTCAATCCGTTCGCGAGATATGGGAGTTTGAAGCCAAGAAATGGTTGAGAAGGCAAAAAATTTTTCGCAATTCTGCTGCTCCGAACGCTTAACCAGAATGCCCTAGGGAAAAAATACACATACCGTTGTAATCGGGCGAGTTTCTACTTTCAGACGCAACTGGAATTTTTGGGTTAGGTAAATCCGTTCGCGAGATATGGGAGTTTGAAGCCAAGAAATGGTTGAGAAGGCAATAAATTTTTCGCAATTCTGCTGCTCCAACCGCTTAACCCGAATGGCCTAGGGAAAAAATACACATACCGTTGTAATCGGGCGAGTTTCTACTTTCAGACGCAATCGGAATTTTTGGGTAAGGTCAATCCGATCGCGAGATATGGGAGTTTGAAGCCAAGAAATGGTTGAGAAGGCAAAAAATTTTTCGCATTTCTGCTGCTCCAAACGCTTAACCAGAATGGCCTAGGGAAAAAATACACATACCGTTGTAATCGGGCGAGTTTCTACTTTCAGACGGAACAGGAATTTTTGGGTTAGGTCAATCCGTTCGCGAGATATGGGAGTTTGAAGCCAAGAAATGGTTGAGAAGGCAATAAATTTTTCGCAATTCTGCTGCTCCAACCGCTTAACCCGAATGGCCTAGGGAAAAAATACACATACTGTTGTAATCGGGCGAGTTTCTACTTTCAGACGCAACCGGAATTTTTGGGTTAGGTCAATCCGTTCGCGAGATATGGGAGTTTGAAGCCAAGAAATGGTTGAGAAAGCAAAAAATTTTTCGCAATTCTGCTGCTCCGAACGCTTAACCAGAATGCCCTAGGGAAAAAATACACATACCGTTGTAATCGGGCGAGTTTCTACTTTCAGACGCAACTGGAATTTTTGGGTTAGGTCAATCCGTTCGCGAGATATGGGAGTTTGAAGCCAAGAAATGGTTGAGAAGGCAAAAAATGTTTCGCAATTCTGCTGCTCCAAACGCTTAACCAGAGTGCCCTAGGGAAAAAATACACATACCGTTGTAATCGGGCGAGTTTCTACTTTAAGATGCAATAGGAATTTTTGGATTAGGTCAATCCGTTCGCGAGATATGGGAGTTTGAAGCCAAGAAATGGTTGAGAAGGCAAAAAATTTTTCGCATTTCTGCTGCTCCGAACGCTTAACCAGAATGGCCTAGGGAAAAAATACACATACCATTGTAATCGGGCGAGTTTCTACTTTCAGACGGAACAGGAATTTTTGGGTGAGTTCAATCCGTTCGCGAGATATGGGAGTTTGAAGCCAAGAAATTGTTGAGAAGGCTAGAAATTTTTCGCAATTCTGCTGCTCCAACCGCTTAACCCGAATGGCCTAGGGAAAAAATACACATACCGTTGTAATCGGGCGAGTTTCTACTTTCAGACGCAACCGGAATTTTTGGGTTAGGTCAATCCGTTCGCGAGATATGGGAGCTTGAAGCCAAGAAATGGTTGAGACGGCAAAAAATTTTTCGCAATTCTGCTGCTCCGAACGCTTAACCAGAATGCCCTAGGGAAAAAATACACATACCGTTGTAATCGGGCGAGTTTCTACTTTCAGATGCAATAGGAATTTTTGGATTAGGTCAATCCGTTCGCGAGATATGGGAGTTTGAAGCCAAGAAATGGTTGAGAAGGCAAAAAATTTTTCGCAATTCTGCTGCTCCAAACGCTTAACCAGAATGGCCTAGGGAAAAAATACACATACCGTTGTAATCGGGCGAGTTTCTACTTTCATATTCAACTGGAATTTTTGGGTTAGGTCAATCCGTTCGCGAGATATGGGAGTTGAAGCCAAGAAATGGTTGAGAAGGCAAAAAAATTTTCGCAATTCTGCTGCTCCAAACGTTTAACTAGAATGGCCTAGGGAAAAAATACACATACCGTTGTAATCGGGCGAGTTTCTACTTTCAGACGCAACTGGAATTTTTGGGTTAGGTCAATCCGTTCGCGAGATATGGGAGTTTGAAGCCAGGAAATGTTTGAGAAGGCAAAAAATTTTTCGCAATTCTGCTGCTCCATACGCTTAACCAGAATGGCCTAGGGAAAAAATACACATACCGCTGTAATCGGGCGAGTTTCTGCTTTCAGACGCAACAGGAATTTTTGGGTTAGGTCAATCCGTTCGCGAGATATGGGAGTTTGAAGCCAAGAAATGGTTGAGAAGGCAAAAAATTTTTCGCAATTATGCTGCTCCGAACGCTTAACTAGAATGCCATAGGGAAAAAATACACATACCGTTGTAATCGGGCGAGTTTCTACTTTCAGATGCAATAGGAATTTTTGGATTAGGTCAATCCGTTCGCGAGATATGGGAGTTTGAAGCCAAGAAATGGTTGAGAAGGCAAAAAATTTTTCGCAATTCTGCTGCTCCAAACGCTTAACCAGAATGGCCTAGGGAAAAAATACACATACCGTTGTAATCGGGCGAGTTTCTACTTTCAGACGCAATTGGAATTTTTGGGTTAGGTCAATCCGTTCGCGAGATATGGGAGTTTGAAGCCAAGAAATGGTTGAGAAGGCAAAAAATGTTTCGCAATTCTGCTGCTCCATACGCTTAACGAGAATTGGCTAGGGAAAAAATACACATACCGTAGTAATCGGGCGAGTTTCTACTTTCAAATGCAATAGGAATTTTTGGGTTAGGTCAATCCGTTCGCGAGATATGAGAGCTTGAAGCTAAGAAATGGTTGAGAAGACAACAAATTTTTCGCAAATCTGCTGCTCCAAACGCTTAACCAGAGTGCCCTAGGGAAAAAATACACATACCGTTGTAATCGGGCGAGTTTCTACTTTAAGATGCAATAGGAATTTTTGGGTTAGGTCAATCCGTTCGCGAGATATGGGAGTTTGAAGCCAAGAAATGGTTGAGAAGGCAAAAAATGTTTCGCAATTCTGCTGCTCCATACGCTTAACCAGAATGGGCTAGGGAAAAAATACACATACCGTTGTAATCGGGAGAGTTTCTAATTTCACAAGCAACAGGAATTTTTGGGTTTGGTCAATCCGTTCGCGAGATATGGGAGTTTGAAGCCAAGAAATGGTTGAGAAGGCATAAAATTTTTCGCAATACTGCTGATACAAACGCTTAACCAGAATGGCCTAGGGAAAAAATACACATACCGCTGTAGTCGGGCGAGTTTCTACTTTCAGATGCAATAGGAATTTTTGGGTAAGGTCAATCCGTTCGCGAGATATGGGAGTTTGAAGCCAAGAAATGGTTGAGAAGGCAAAAAAATTTTCACAATTCTGCTGCTACAAACGCTTAACCAGAATGGCCTAGGGAAAAAATACGCATACCGTTGTAATCGGGCGAGTTTCTGCTTTCAGACGCAACAGGAATTTTTGGGTTAGGTTAATCCGTTCGCGAGATGTGGGACTTTGAAGCTAAGAAATGTTTGACAAGACAACAAATTTTTCATAATTGTGCTGCTCCAATCGCTTAACTAGAATGGCCTAGGGAAAAAATACAACTACCGTTGTAATCGGGCGAGTTTCTACTTTCAGACGGAGCAGGAATTTTTGGGTTTGGTCAATCCGTTCGCGAGATATGATAGTTTGAAGCCAAGAAATGGTTGAGAGGGCAAAAAATTTATCGCAATTCTGCTGCTCCAAACGCTTAACCAGAATGCCCTAGGGAAAAAGTACACATACCGTTGTAATCGGGCGAGTTTCTACTTTCAAATGCTCGCGAGATATGAGAGTTTGAAGCTAAGAAATGGTTGAGAAGACAACAAATTTTTCGCAAATCTGCTGCTCCAAACGCTTAACCAGAATGGCCTAGCGAAAAAATACGCATACCGTTGTAATCGGGCGAGTTTCTGCTTTCAGACGCAACAGGAATTTTTGGGTTAGGTTAATCCGTTCGCGAGATATGGGACTTTGAAGCTAAGAAATGTTTGACAAGACAACAAATTTTTCATAATTATGCTGCTCCAATCGCTTAACTAGAATGGCCTAGGGGAAAAATACACGTACCGTTGTAATCGGGCGAGTTTCTACTTTCAAATGCAATAGGAATTTTTGGGTTAGGCCAATCCGTTCGCGAGATATGAGAGTTTGAAGCTAAGAAATGGTTGAGAAGACAACAAATTTTTCGCAAATCTGCTGCTCCAAACGCTTAACCAGAGTGCCCTAGCGAAAAAATACACATACCGTTGTAATCGGGCGAGTTTCTACTTTCAGACGCAACTGGAATTTTTGGGTTAGGTCAATCCGTTCGCGAGATATGGGAGTTTGATGCCAGGAAATGGTTGAGAAGGCAAAAAATTTATCGCAATTCTGCTGCTCCAAACGCTTAACCAGAATGCCCTAGGGAAAAAGTACACATACCGTTGTAATCGGCGGAGTTTCTACTTTCAAAGCAATAGGAATTATTGGTTAGGTCATCCGTTCGCGAGATATGAGAGTTTGAAGCTAAGAAATGGGTTGAGAAGACAACAAATTTTTCGCAAAATCTGCTGCTCCAAACGCTTACCAGAATGGCCTAGGGAAAAAATACGCATACCGTTGTAATCGGGCGAGTTTCTGCTTTCAGACGCAACAGGAATTTTTTGGTTAGGTTATCCGTTCGCGAGGATATGGGACTTTGAAGCTAAGAAATTGTTTGAGCAAGACAACAAATTTTTCATAATTATTGCTGCTCCAATCGCTTAACTAGAATGGCCTAGGGGAAAAATACACGTTACCGTTGTAATCGGGCGAGTTTCTACTTTCAAATGCAATAGGAATTTTTGGGTTAGGCCAATCCGTTCGCGAGATATGGGAGTTTGAAGCCAGGAAATGGTTGAGGAAGCAAAAATTTTTCGCAATTCTGTGGATCCATACGCTTAACCAGAATGGCCTAGGGAAAAAATACACATACTGTTGTAATCGGGCGAGTTTCTACTTTCAAATGCAATAGGAATTTTGGTATAGTCAATCCGTTCGCGAGGATATGAGAGCTTGAAGCTAAGAAATGGTTGAGAAGACAAAAAATTTTTCGCAATTCTGCTGCTCCAAACGCTTAACCAGAATAGACCTAGGAAAAAATCACAACCGTTGTAATCGGCGAGTTTCTACTTTCAGACGCAACTGGGAATTTTTGGGTTAGGTCAATCCGTTCGCAAGATATGGGAGTTTTGATGCAGGAAGAAGGTTTGAGAAGGCAAAAAAATTTTTCGCAATTCTGCTGCTCCAAACGCTTTAACCAGAATGGGCCTAGGGGAAAAACACGCATAACCGTTGTAATCGGGCGAGTTTCTACTTGTCAGATGCAATAGGAATTTTTGGGTTAGGTCAATCCGTTCGCGAGATATGGGAGTTTGAAGCCAAGAAATGGTTGAGCAGGCAAAAAATTTTGCGCAATTCTGCTGCTCCAAACGCTTAACCAGAATGGCCTAGGGAAAAAATACGCATTACCGTTGTAATCGGGCGAGTTTCTACTTTCAGACGGAGCAGGAATTTTTGGGGTTTGGTCAATCCGTTCGCGAGATATGAGAGTTTGAAGCCAAGAAATGGTTGAGGAAGGCAAAAAATTTATCGCAATTCTGCTGCTCCAAACGCTTAACCAGAATGCCCTAGGGAAAAAATACACATACCGTTGTATCGGGCGAGTTTCTACTTCAGATGCAATAGGAATTTTGGGTTAGGTCAATCCGTTCGCGAGATATGGGAGTTTGGAAGCCAAGAAATGGTTGAGAAGGCAAAAAATTTTTCCGCAAATCTGCTGCTGCCAAACGCTTAACCAGAATGGCCTAGGGGAAAAACACGCATACCATTGTAATCGGGCGAGATTCTACTTTCAGATGCAATAGGAATTTTTGGGTTAGGTCAATCCGTTCGCGAGATATGAGGAGCTGAATCTAAGAAATGGTTGAGAAGACAACAAATTTTTTCGCAATTCTGCTGCTCCAAACGCTTAACCAGAATGCCCTAGGGGAAAACACGCATACCGTTGTAATCGGGCGAGTTTCTACTTTCATGAATGCAATAGGAATTTTTGTGGTGTTAGTTCAATCCGTTCGCGAGATATGGGGAGTTTGAAGCAAAGAAAATGGTTTGAAGGAGGCAAAAAAATTTTTCACAATTCTGCTGCTACAAACGCTTAACAGAATGGCCTAGGGAAAAAATACGCATACCGTAGTAATCGGGCGAGTTTCTGCTTCAGACGCAACAGAATTTTTGGGGTTAGGTTAATCCGTTCGCGAGATTATGGGACTTTAGAGCTAAGAAATGTTTGACCAGACAACAAATTTTTCATAATTAT
Organism: Ptiloglossa arizonensis; assembly: GCF_051014685.1. Lineage (NCBI taxonomy): Eukaryota > Metazoa > Arthropoda > Insecta > Hymenoptera > Colletidae > Ptiloglossa > Ptiloglossa arizonensis. Next base: position 612,338 of record NW_027478501.1, read on the forward strand.
GCTGCTCCAATCGCTTACTAGAAGGGCCTAGGAAAAAAATACGACTACGTTGTATCGGGGCGAGGTTTCTACTTTCAGACGGAGCAGGAATTTTGGGTTTGGTCAATCCGTTCGCGAGAGTATGAGAGTTTGAAGCCAAGGAAATGGGTTGAGGAGGGCAAAAAATTTATCGCAATTCTTGCTGCTCCAAACGCTTAACCAGAATGCCCTAGGGAAAAAGTACACATACCGTTGTAATCGGGCGAGTTTTCTACTTTCAAATGCTATAGGAAATTATGTGGGGTTAGGCGTCAATCGTTCGCGAGATATGAGAGTTTGGAAGCTAAGAAATGGTTGAGAAGACAACAAATTTTTCGCAATCTGCTGCTCCAAACGCTTAACCAGAATGGCCTAGGGAAAAAATACGCATACCGTTGTAATCGGCGAGTTTCTGCTTTCAGACGCAACAGGAATTTTTGGGTTAGGTTAATCCCGTTCGCGAGATATGGGACTTTGAAGCTAGAAATGTTTGACAAGACAACAAATTTTTCATAATTAGCTGCTCCAATCGCTTAACTAGAATGGCCTAGGTGGAAAAATACACGTACCGTTGTAATCGGGCGAGTTTCTACTTTCAAATGCAATAGGAATTTTTGGGGTTAGGGCCAATCCTGTTCGCGAGATATGGAGTTTGAAGCAGGAAATGGATTGAGAAGGCAAAAAATTTTTCGCAATTCTGTGGCTCCATACGCTTAACAGAATGGCCTAGGGAAAAAATACACATACTGTTGTAATCGGGGCGAGTTTCTACTTTCAAATGCAAAAGTGAATTTTTTGGGTTAGGTCAATCCGTCGCGAGATATGAGAGCTTGAGAGCTAAGAAATGTTGAAAGACAAAAAATTTTCGCAATTCTGCGTGCTCCAAACGCTTAACCAGAATAGCCTAGGGAAAAATTCACAAACCGTTGTAATCGGGCGAGTTTCTACTTTCAGACGCAACTGAATTTTTGGGTATGGTCAATCCGTTCGCAAGATATTGGGAGTTTGATGCCAGGAAATGGTTGAGAAGGGCAAAAAATTTTTCGCAATTCTGCTGCTCCAAACGCTTAACCAGAATGGCCTAGGGGAAAAAACACGCATACCGTTGTAATCGGGCGAGTTTCTACTTTCAGATGCAATAGGAATTTTTGGGTTAGGTCAATCCGTTCCGCGAGATATGGGAGTTTGAAGCCAAGAAATGGTTGAGCAGGCAAAAAATTTTTCGCAATTCTGCTGCTCCAAACGCTTAACCAGAATGGCCTAGGGAAAAAATACGCATACCGTTGTAATCGGGCGAGTTTCTACTTTCAGACGGAGCAGGAATTTTTGGGTTTGGTCAATCCGTTCGCGAGATATGAGAGTTTGAAGCCAAGAAATGGTTGAGAAGGCAAAAAATTTATCGCAATTCTGCTGCTCCAAACGCTTAACCAGAATGCCCTAGGGAAAAAATACACATACCGTTGTAATCGGGCGAGTTTCTACTTTCAGATGCAATAGGAATTTTTGGGTTAGGTCAATCCGTTCGCGAGATATGGGAGTTTGAAGCCAAGAAATGGTTGAGAAGGCAAAAAATTTTTCGCAAATCTGCTGCTCCAAACGCTTAACCAGAATGGCCTAGGGGAAAAACACGCATACCATTGTAATCGGGCGAGATTCTACTTTCAGATGCAATAGGAATTTTTGGGTTAGGTCAATCCGTTCGCGAGATATGAGAGCTGAATCTAAGAAATGGTTGAGAAGACAACAAATTTTTCGCAATTCTGCTGCTCCAAACGCTTAACCAGAATGCCCTAGGGGAAAAACACGCATACCGTTGTAATCGGGCGAGTTTCTACTTTCAGATGCAATAGGAATTTTTGGGTTAGGTCAATCCGTTCGCGAGATATGGGAGTTTGAAGCAAAGAAATGGTTGAGAAGGCAAAAAATTTTACGCTATTCTGCTGCTCCAAACGCTTAACCAGAATGGCCTAGGGAAAAAATACACATACCGTTGTAATCGGGCGAGTTTCTACTTTCAGACGCAACTGGAATTTTTGGGTTAGGTCAATCCGTTCGCGAGATATGGGAGTTTGAAGCCAGGAAATGGTTGAGAAGGCAAACAATTTTTCGCAATTCTGTGGCTCCATACGCTTAACCAGAATGGCCTAGGGAAAAAATACACATACCGTTGTAATCGGGCGAGTTTCTACATTCAAATGCAATAGGAATTTTTGGGTTAGGTCAATCCGTTCGCGAGATATGAGAGTTTGAAGCTAAGAAATGGTTGAGAAGACAACAAATTTTTCGCAAATCTGCTGCTCCAAACGCTTAACCAGAAAGGCCTAGGGAAAAAATACGCATACCGTTGTAATCGGGCGAGTTTCTACTTTCAGACGCAACAGGAATTTTTGGGTTAGGTCAATCCGTTCGCGAGATATGGGACTTTGAAGCTAAGAAATGGTTGACAAGACAACAAATTTTTCGCAATTCTGCTGCTCCAATCGCTTAACCAGAATCGCCTAGGGGAAAAATACACGTACCTTTGTAATCGGGCGAGTTTCTACTTTCACATGCATCAGGAATTTTTGGGTTAGGTCAATCCGTTCGCCAGATATGGGAGTTTGAAGCCAAGAAATGGTTGAGAAGGCAAAAAATTTTTCGCAATTCTGCTTCTCCAAACGCTTAACCAGAATGGCCTAGGGAAAAAATACGAATACCGTTGTAATCGGGCGAGTTTCTACTTTCAGACGGAGCAGGAATTTTTGGGTTTGGTCAATCCGTTCGCGAGATATGAGAGTTTGAAGCCAAGAAATGGTTGAGAGGGCAAAAAATTTATCGCAATTCTGCTGCTCCAAACGCTTAACCAGAATGGCCTAGGGAAAAAATACGAATACCGTTGTAATCGGGCGAGTTTCTACTTTCAGACGGAGCAGGAATTTTTGGGTTTGGTCAATCCGTTCGCGAGATATGAGAGTTTGAAGCCAAGAAATGGTTGAGAGGGCAAAAAATTTATCGCAATTCTGCTGCTCCAAACGCTTAACCAGAATGCCCTAGGGAAAAAGTACACATACCGTTGTAATCGGGCGAGTTTCTATTTTCAGATGCAATAGGAATTTTTGGGTTAGGTCAATCCGTTCGCGAGATATGGGAGTTTGAAGCCAAGAAATGGTTGAGAAGGCAAAAAATTTTACGCAATTCTGCTGCTCCAAACGCTTAACCAGAATGGCCCAGGGAAAAAACACGCATACCGTTGTAATCGGGCGAGTTTCTACTTTCAGATGCAATAGGAATTTTGGGTTAGGTCAATCCGTTCGCGAGATATGGGAGTTTGAAGCCAAGAAATGGTTGAGAAGGCAAAAAATTTTTCGCAATTCTGCTTCTCCAAACGCTTAACCAGAATGGCCTAGGGAAAAAATACGAATACCGTTGTAATCGGGCGAGTTTCTACTTTCAGACGGAGCAGGAATTTTTGGGTTTGGTCAATCCGTTCGGGAGATATGAGAGTTTGAAGCCAAGAAATGGTTGAGAGGGCAAAAAATTTATCGCAATTCTGCTGCTCCAAACGCTTAACCAGAATGCCCTAGGGAACAAGTACACATACCGTTGTAATCGGGCGAGTTTCTACTTTCAGATGCAATAGGAATTTTTGGGTTAGGTCAATCCGTTCGCGAGATATGGGAGTTTGAAGCCAAGAAATGGTTGAGAAGGCAAAAAATTTTACGCAATTCTGCTGCTCCAAACGCTTAACCAGAATGGCCTAGGGAAAAAATACACATACCGTTGTAATCGGGCGAGTTTCTACTTTCAGACGCAACTGGAATTTTTGGGTTAGGTCAATCCGTTCGCGAGATATGGGAGTTTGAAGCTAAGAAATGGTTGACAAGACAACAAATTTTTCGCAATTCTGCTGCTCCAATCGCTTAACCAGAATGGCCTATTGGAAAAATACACGTACCGTTGTAATCGGGCGAGTTTCTACTTTCAGATGCATAAGGAATTTTTGGGTTAGGTCAATCGGTTCGCCAGATATCGGAGTTTGAAGCCAAGAAATGGTTGAGAAGGCAAAAAATTTTTCGCAATTCTGCTGCTCCAAACGCTTAAGCAGAATGGCCTAGGGAAAAAATACACATACCGCTGTAATCGGGCGAGTTTCTACTTTCAAATGCAATAGGAATTTTTGGGTTAGGTCAATCCGTTCGCGAGATATGAGAGTTTGAAGCTAAGAAATGGTTGAGATGACAACAAATTTTTCGCAAATCTGCTGCACCAAACGCTTAAGCAGAATGGCCTAGGGGAAAAATACGCATACCGCTGTAATCGGGCGAGTTTCTACTTTCAGATGCAATAGGAATATTTGGGTTAGGTCAATCCGTTCGCGAGATATGGGAGTTTGAAGCCAAGAAATGGTTGAGAAGGCAAAAAATTTTTCGCAAATCTGCTGCTCCAAACGCTTAACCAGAATGGCCTAGGGGAAAAACACGCGTACCGTTGTAATCGGGCGAGTTTCTACTTTCAGATGCAATAGGAATTTTTTGGTTAGGTCAATCCGTTCGCGAGATATGGGAGTTTGAAGCCAAGAAATGGTTGAGAAGGCAAAAAATTTTTCGCAATTCTGCTGCTCCAAACGCTTAACCAGAATGGCCTAGGGAAAAAATACGCATACCGTTGTAATCGGGCGAGTTTCTACTTTAAGAAGGAGCAGGAATTTTTGGGTTTGGTCAATCCGTTCGCGAGATATGGGAGTTTGAAGCCAAGAAATGGTTGAGAAGACAAGAAATTTTTCGCAAATCTGCTGCTCCAAACGCTTAACCAGAATGGCCTAGGGGAAAAATACACGTACCTTTGTAATCGGGCGAGTTTCTACTTTCAAATGCAATAGGAATTTTTGGGTTAGGACAATCCGTTCGCGAGATACGGAAGTTTGAAGCTAAGAAATGGTTGAGAAGACAATAAATTTTTCGCAATTCTGCTGCTCCAAACGCTTAACCAGAATGGCCTAGGGAAAAAATATGCATACCGTTGTAATCGGGCGAGTTTCTACTTTCAGACGCAGAAGGAATTTTGGGTTTGGTCAATCCGTTCGCGAGATATGGGACTTTGAAGCTAAGAAATGGTTGAGAAGAAAACAAATTTTTCGCAATTCTGCTTCTCCAAACGCTTAACCAGAATGGGCTAGGGTAAAAATACACATACCGTTGCAATCGGGCGAGTTTCTACTTTCAGACGCAACAGGAATTTTTGGGTTAGGTCAATCCGTTCGCGAGATACGGAAGTTTGAAGCCAAGAAATGGTTGAGAAGGCAAAAAATTTTTCACAATTCTGCTGCTCCAAACGCGTAACCAGAATGGCCTAGGGAAAAAATACACATACCGTTGTAATCGGGCGAGTTTCTACTTTCAGACGGAGCAGGAATTTTTGGGTTTGGTCAATCCGTTCGCGAGATATGAGAGTTTGAAGCCAAGAAATGGTTGAGAAGGCAAAGAATTTATCGCAATTCTGCTGCTCTAAACGCTTAAGCAGAATGCCCTAGGGAAAAAATACACATACCGTTGTAATCGGGCGAGTTTCTACTTTCAGATGCAATAGGAATTTTTTGGTTAGGTCAATCCGTTCGCGAGATATGGGAGTTTGAAGCTAAGAAATGGTTGAGAAGGCAAAAAATTTTTCGCAATTCTGCTGCTCCAAACGCTTAACCAGAATGGCCTAGGGAAAAAATACACATACCGTTGTAATCGGGCGAGTTTCCACTTTCAGACGCAACTGGAATTTTTAGGTTAGGTAAATCCGTTCGCGAGATATGGGAGTTTGAAGCCAGGAAATGGTTGAGAAGGCAAAAAATTTTTCGCAATTCTGCTGCTCCAAACGCTTAACCAGAATGGCATAGGGAAAAAATACACATACCGTTGTAATCGGGCGAGTTTCTACTTTCAAATGCAATAGGAATTTTTGGGTTAGGCCAATCCGTTCGCGAGATATGGGAGTTTGAAGCCAGGAAATGGTTGAGAAGGCAAAAAATTTTTCGCAATTCTGTGGCTCCATACGCTTAACCAGAATGGCCTAGGGAAAAAATACACATACTGTTGTAATCGGGCGAGTTTCTACTTTCAAATGCAATAGGAATTTTTGGGTTAGGTCAATCCGTTCGCGAGATATGAGAGCTTGAAGCTAAGAAATGGTTGAGAAGACAACAAATTTTTCGCAATTCTGCTGCTCCAAACGCTTAACCAGAATGGCCTAGGGAAAAAATTCACATACCGTTGTAATCGGGCGAGTTTCTACTTTCAAATGCAATAGGAATTTTTGGGTTAGGTCAATCCGTTCGCGACATATGAGAGTTTGAAGCTAAGAAATGGTTGACAAGACAACAAATTTTTCATAATTCAGCTGCTCCAATCGCTTAACCCGAATGGCCTAGGGTAAAAATACACGTACCGTTGTAATCGGGCGAGTTTCTACTTTCAGATGCATAAGGAATTTTTGGGTTAGGTCAATCCGTTCGCCAGATATGGGAGTTTGAAGCCAAGAAATGGTTGAGAAGGCAAAAAATTTTTCGCAATTCTGCTGCTCCAAACGCTTAACCAGAATGGCCTAGGGAAAAAATACACATACCGTTGTAATCGGGCGAGTTTCTACTTTCAAATGCAATAGGAATTTTTGGGTTAGGTCAATCCGTTCGCGAGATATGAGAGTTTGAAGCTGAGAAATGGTTGAGAAGACAACAAATTTTTCGCAAATATGCTGCTCCAAACGCTTAACCAGAATGGCCTAGGGGAAAAACACGCATACCGTTGTAATCGGGCGAGTTTCTACTTTCAGATGCAATAGGAATTTTTGGGTTAGGTCAATCCGTTCGCGAGATATGGGAGTTTGAAGCCAAGAAATGGTTGAGAAGGCAAAAAATTTTTCGCAATTCTGCTGCTCCTAACGTTTAACCAGAATGGCCTAGGGAAAAAATACGCATACCGTTGTAATCGGGCGAGTTTCTACTTTCAGACGGAGCAGGAATTTTTGGGTTTGGTCAATCCGTTCGCGAGATATGAGAGTTTGAAGCCAAGAAATGGTTGAGAAGGCAAAAAATTTATCGCAATTCTGCTGCTCCAAACGCTTAACCAGAATGCCCTAGGGAAAAAATACACATACCGTTGTAATCGGGCGAGTTTCTACTTTCAGATGCAATAGGAATTTCTGGGTTAGGTCAATCTGTTCGCGAGATATGGGAGTTTGAAGCCAAGAAATGGTTGAGAAGGCAAAAAATTTTTCGCAAATCTGCTGCTCCAAACGCTTAACCAGAATGGCCTAGGGGAAAAACACGCATACCGTTGTAATCGGGCGAGATTCTACTTTCAGATGCAATAGGAATTTTTGAGTTAGGTCAATCCGTTCGCGAGATATGAGAGCTTGAATCTAAGAAATGGTTGAGAAGACAACAAATTTTTCGCAATTCTGCTGCTCCAAACGCTTAACCAGAATGGCCTAGGGGAAAAACACGCATACCGTTGTAATCGGGCGAGTTTCTACTTTCAGATGCAACAGGAATTTTTGGGTTAGGTCAATCCGTTCGCGAGATGTGGGAGTTTGAAGCCAAGAAATGGTTGAGAAGGCAAAAAATTTTTCGCAATTCTGCTGCTCCAAACGCTTAACCAGAATGGCCTAGGGAAAAAATACGCATACCGTTGTAATCGGGCGAGTTTCTACTTTCAGACGGAGCTGGAATTTTTGGGTTTGGTCAATCCGTTCGCGAGATATGAGAGTTTGAAGCCAAGAAATGGTTGAGAGGGCAAAAAATTTATCGCAATTCTGCTGCTCCAAACGCTTATCCAGAATGCCCTAGGGAAAAAATACACATACCGTTTTAATCGGGCGAGTTTCTACTTTCAGATGCAATAGGAATTTTTGGGTTAGGTCAATCCGTTCGCGAGATATGGGAGTTTGAAGCCAAGAAATGGTTGAGAAGGCAAAAAATTTTACGCAATTCTGCTGCTCCAAACGCTTAACCAGAATGGCCTAGGGAAAAAATACACATACCGTTGTAATCGGGCGAGTTTCTACTTTCAGACGCAACTGGAATTTTTGGGTTAGGTCAATCCGTTCGCGAGATATGAGAGTTTGAAGCTAAGAAATGGTTGAGAAGACAACAAATTTTTCGCAAATCTGCTGCTCCAAACGCTTAACCAGAATGGCCTAGGGAAAAAATACGCATACCGTTGTAATCGGGCGAGTTTCTACTTTCAGACGAAACAGGAATTTTTGGGTTAGGTCAATCCGTTCGCGAGATATGGGACTTTGAAGCTAAGAAATGGTTGACAAGACAACAAATTTTTCGCAATTCTGCTGCTCCAATCGCTTAACCAGAATGGCCTAGGGGAAAAATACACGTACCGTTGTAATCGGGCGAGTTTCTACTTTCACATGCATCAGGAATTTTTGGGTTAGGTTAATCCGTTCGCCAGATATGGGAGTTTGAAGCCAAGAAATGGTTGAGAAGGCAAAAAATTTTTCGCAATTCTGCTGCTCCAAACGCTTAACCAGAATGGCCTAGGGAAAAAATACGCAAACCGTTGTAATCGAGCGAGTTTCTACTTTCAGACGAAGCAGGAATTTTTGGGTTTGGTCAATCCGTTCGCGAGATATGAGAGTTTGAAGCCAAGAAATGGTTGAGAGGGCAAAAAATTTATCGCAATTCTGCTGCTCCAAACGCTTAACCAGAATGCCCTAGGGAAAAAGTACACATACCTTTGTAATCGGGCGAGTTTCTACTTTCAGATGCAATAGGAATTTTTGGGTTAGGTCAATCCGTTCGCGAGATATGGGAGTTTGAAGCCAAGAAATGGTTGAGAAGGCAAAAAATTTTACGCAATTCGGCTGCTCCAAACGCTTAACCAGAATGGCCTAGGGAAAAAACACACATACCGTTGTAATCGGGCGAGTTTCTACTTTCATACCCAACTGGAATTTTTGGGTTAGGTCAATCCGTTCGCGAGATATGGGAGTTTGATCCAGGAAATGGTTGAGAAGGCAAACAATTTTTCGCAATTCTGTGGCTCCATACGATTAACCAGAATGGCCTAGGGAAAAAATACACATACCGTTGTAATCGGGCGAGTTTCTACTTTCAAATGCAATAGGAATTTTTGGCTTAGGTCAATCCGTTCGCGAGATATGAGAGTTTGAAGCTAAGAAATGGTTGAGAAGACATCAAATTTTTCGCAAATCTGCTGCTCCAAACGCTTAACCAGAATGGCCTAGGGAAAAAATACACGTACCGTTGTAATCGGGCGTGTTTCTACTTTCAGACGCAACAGGAATTTTTGGGTTAGGTCAATCCGTTCGCGAGATATGGGACTTTGAAGCTAAGAAATGGTTGACAAGACAACAAATTTTTCGCAATTCTGCTGCTCCAATCGCTTAACCAGAATGGCCTATTGGAAAAATACACATACCGTTGTAATCGGGCGAGTTTCTATTTTCAAATGCAATAGGAATTTTTGGGTTAGGTCAATCCGTTCGCGAGATATGAGAGTTTGAAGCTGAGAAATGGTTGAGAAGACAACAAATTTTTCGCATATATGCTGCTCCAAACGCTTAACCAGAATGGCCTAGGGGAAAAACACGCATACCGTTGTAATCGGGCGAGTTTCTACTTTCAGATGCAATAGGAATTTTTGGGTTAGGTCAATCCGTTCGCGAGATATGGGAGTTTGAAGCCAAGAAATGGTTGAGAAGGCAAAAAATTTTTCGCAATTCTGCTGCTCCAAACGCTTAACCAGAATGGCCTAGGGAAAAAATACGCAAACCGTTGTAATCGAGCGAGTTTCTACTTTCAGACGGAGCAGGAATTTTTGGGTTTGGTCAATCCGTTCGCGAGATATGAGAGTTTGAATCCAAGAAATGGTTGAGAGGGCAAAAAATTTATCGCAATTCTGCTGCTCCAAACGCTTAACCAGAATGCCCTAGGGAAAAAGTACACATACCTTTGTAATCGGGCGAGTTTCTACTTTCAGATGCAATAGGAATTTTTGGGTTAGGTCAATCCGTTCGCGAGATATGGGAGTTTGAAGCCAAGAAATGGTTGAGAAGGCAAAAAATTTTACGCAATTCTGCTGCTCCAAACGCTTAACCAGAATGGCCTAGGGAAAAAATACGCTTACCGTTGTAATCGGGCGAGTTTCTACTTTCAGACGGAGCAGGAATTTTTGGGTTTGGTCAATCCGTTCGCGAGATATGAGAGTTTGAAGCCAAGAAATGGTTGAGAGGGCAAAAAATTTATCGCAATTCTGCTGCTCCAAACGCTTAACCAGAATGCCCTAGGGAAAAAATACACATACCGTTTTATTCGGGCGAGTTTCTACTTTCAGATGCAATAGGAATTTTTGGGTTAGGTCAATCCGTTCGCGAGATATGGGAGTTTGAACCCAAGAAATGGTTGAGAAGGCAAAAAATTTTACGCAATTCTGCTGCTCCAAACGCTTAACCAGAATGGCCTAGGGAAAAAATACACATACCGTTGTAATCGGGCGAGTTTCTACTTTCAGACGCAACTGGAATTTTTGGGTTAGGTCAATCCGTTCGCGAGATATGAGAGTTTGAAGCTAAGAAATGGTTGAGAAGACAACCAATTTTTCGCAAATCTGCTGCTCCAAACGCTTAACCAGAATGGCCTAGGGAAAAAATACGCATACCGTTGTAATCGGGCGAGTTTCTACTTTCAGACGCAACAGGAATTTTTGGGTTAGGTCAATCCGTTCGCGAGATATGGGACTTTGAAGCTAAGAAATGGTTGACAAGACAACAAATTTTTCGCAATTCTGCTGCTCCAATCGCTTAACCAGAATGGCCTAGGGGAAAAATACACGTACCGTTGTAATCGGGCGAGTTTCTACTTTCACATGCATCAGGAATTTTTGGGTTAGGTCTATCCGTTCGCCAGATATGGGAGTTTGAAGCCAAGAAATGGTTGAGAAGGCAAAAAATTTTTCGCATTTCTGCTGCTCCAAACGCTTAACCAGAATGGCCTAGGTAAAAAATACGCATACCGTTGTAATCGGGCGAGTTTCTACTTTCAGATGGAGCAGGAATTTTTGGGTTTGGTCAATCCGTTCGCGAGATATGGGAGTTTGAAGCCAAGAAATGGTTGAGAAGGCAAAAAATTTATCGCAATTCTGCTGCTCCAAACGCTTAACCAGAGTGCCCTAGGGAAATAATACACATACCGTTGTAATCTGGCGAGTTTCTACTTTAAGATGCAATAGGAATTTTCGAGTTAGGTCAATCCGTTCGCGAGATATGGGAGTTTGAAGCCAAGAAATGGTAGAAAGGCAAAAAAATTTTCACAATTCTGCTGCTCCAAACGCTTAACCAGAATGGCCTAAGGAAAAAATACACATACCGTTGTAATCGGGCGAGTTTCTACTTTCAAATGCAATAGGAATTATTGGGTTAGGTCAATCCGTTCGCGAGATATGAGAGCTGAATCTAAGAAATGGTTGAGAAGACAACAAATTTTTCGCAATTCTGCTGCTCCAAACGCTTAACCAGAATGCCCAAGGGGAAAAACACGCATACCGTTGTAATCGGGCGAGTTTCTACTTTCAGATGCAATAGGAATTTTTGGGTTAGGTCAATCCGTTCGCGAGATATGGGAGTTTGAAGCAAAGAAATGGTTGAGAAGGCAAAAAATTTTACGCTATTCTGCTGCTCCAAACGCTTAACCAGAATGGCCTAGGGAAAAAATACACATACCGTTGTAATCGGGCGAGTCTCTACTTTCAGACGCAACTGGAATTTTTGGGTTAGGTCAATCCGTTCGCGAGATATGGGAGTTTGAAGCCAGGAAATGGTTGAGAAGGCAAACAATTTTTCGCAATTCTGTGGCTCCATACGCTTAACCAGAATGGCCTAGGGAAAAAATACACATACTGTTGTAATCGGGCGAGTTTCTACATTCAAATGCAATAGGAATTTTTGGGTTAGGCCAATCCGTTCGCGAGATATGAGAGTTTGAAGCTAAGAAATGGTTGAGAAGAAAACAAATTTTTCGCAAATCTGCTGCTCCAAACGCTTAACCAGAATGGCCTAGGGAAAAAATACGCATACCGTTGTAATCGGGCGAGTTTCTACTTTCAGACGCAACAGGAATTTTTGGGTTAGGTCAATCCGTTCGCGAGATATGGGACTTTGAAGCTAAGAAATGGTTGACAAGACAACAAATTTTTCGCAATTCTGCTGCTCCAATCGCTTAACCAGAATCGCCTAGGGGAAAAATACACGTACCGTTGTATTCGGGCGAGTTTCTACTTTCACATGCATCAGGAATTTTTGGGTTAGGTCAATCCGTTCGCCAGATATGGGAGTTTGAAGCCAAGAAATGGTTGAGAAGGCAAAAAATTTTTCGCAATTCTGCTGCTCCAAACGCTTAACCAGAATGGCCCAGGGAAAAAACACGCATACCGTTGTAATCGGGCGAGTTTCTACTTTCAGATGGAATAGGAATTTTTGGGTTTGGTCAATCCGTTCGCGAGATATGAGAGTTTGAAGCCAAGAAATGGTTGAGAGGGCAAAAAATTTATCGCAATTCTGCTGCTCCAAACGCTTAACCAGAATGCCCTAGGGAAAAAGTACACATACCGTTGTAATCGGGCGAGTTTCTACTTTCAGATGCAATAGGAATTTTTGGGTTAGGTCAATCCGTTCGCGAGATATGGGAGTTTGAAGCCAAGAAATGGTTGAGAAGGCAAAAAATTTTACGCAATTCTGCTGCTCCAAACGCTTAACCAGAATGGCCTAGGGAAAAAATACACATACCGTTGTAATCGGGCGAGTTTCTACTTTCAGACGCAACTGGAATTTTTGGGTTAGGTCAATCCGTTCGCGAGATATGGGAGTTTGAAGCCAGGAAATGGTTGAGAAGGCAAACAATTTTTCGCAATTCTGTGGCTCCATACGCTTAACCAGAATGGCCTAGGGAAAAAATACACATACCGTTGTAATCGGGCGAGTTTCTACTTTCAAATGCAATAGGAATTTTTGGGTTAGGTCAATCCGTTCGCGAGATATGAGAGTTTGAAGCTAAGAAATGGTTGAGAAGACATCAAATTTTTCGCAAATCTGCTGCTCCAAACGCTTAACCAGAATGGCCTAAGGAAAAAATACGCATACCGTTGTAATCGGGCGAGTTTCTACTTTCAGACGCAACAGGAATTTTTGGGTTAGGTCAATCCGTTCGCGAGATATGGGACTTTGAAACTAAGAAATGGTTGACAAGACAACAAATTTTTCGCAATTCTGCTGCTCCAATCGCTAACCAGAATGGCCTATTGGAAAAATACACGTACCGTTGTAATCGGGCGAGTTTCTACTTTCAGATGCATAAGGAATTTTTGGGTTAGGTCAATCGGTTCGCCAGATATGGGAGTTTGAAGCCAAGAAATGGTTGAGAAGGCAAAAAATTTTTCGCAATTCTGCTGCTCCAAACGCTTAAGCAGAATGGCCTAGGGAAAAAATACACATACCGCTGTAATCGGGCGAGTTTCTACTTTCAAATGCAATAGGAATTTTTGGGTTAGATCAATCCGTTCGCGAGATATGAGAGTTTGAAGCTAAGAAATGGTTGAGATGACAACAAATTTTTCGCAAATCTGCTGCACCAAACGCTTAAGCAGAATGGCCTAGGGGAAAAATACGCATACCGTTGTAATCGGGCGAGTTTCTACTTTCAGATGCAATAGGAATATTTGGGTTAGGTCAATCCGTTCGCGAGATATGGGAGTTTGAAGCCAAGAAATGGTTGAGAAGGCAAAAAATTTTTCGCAAATCTGCTGCTCCAAACGCTTAACCAGAATGGCCTAGGGGAAAAACACGCGTACCGTTGTAATCGGGCGAGTTTCTACTTTCAGATGCAATAGGAATTTTTGGGTTAGGTCAATCCGTTCGCGAGATATGGGAGTTTGAAGCAAAGAAATGGTTGAGAAGGCAAAAAATTTTTCGCAATTCTGCTTCTCCAAACGCTTAACCAGAATGGCCTAGGGAAAAAATACGAATACCGTTGTAATCGGGCGAGTTTATACTTTCAGACGGAGCAGGAATTTTTGGGTTTGGTCAATCCGTTCGCGAGATATGAGAGTTTGAAGCCAAGAAATGGTTGAGAGGGCAAAAAATTTATCGCAATTCTGCTGCTCCAAACGCTTAACCAGAATGCCCTAGGGAAAAAGTACACATACCGTTGTAATCGGGCGAGTTTCTACTTTCAGATGCAATAGGAATTTTTGGGTTAGGTCAATCCGTTCGCTAGATATGGGAGTTTGAAGCCAAGAAATGGTTGAGGAGGCAAAAAATTTTACGCAATTCTGCTGCTCCAAACGCTTAACCAGAATGGCCTAGGGAAAAAATACACATACCGTTGTAATCGGGCGAGCTTCTACTTTCAGACGCAACTGGAATTTTTGGGTTAGGTCAGTCCGTTCGCGAGATATGGGAGTTTGAAGCCAGGAAATGGTTGAGAAGGCAAACAATTTTTCGCAATTCTGTGGCTCCATACGCTTAACCAGAATGGCCTAGGGAAAAAATACACATACTGTTGTAATCGGGCGAGTTTCTACATTCAAATGCAATAGGAATTTTTGGGTTAGGTCAATCCGTTCGCGAGATATGAGAGTTTGAAGCTAAGAAATGGTTGAGATGACAACAAATTTTTCGCAAATCTGCTGCACCAAACGCTTAAGCAGAATGGCCTAGGGGAAAAATACGCATACCGTTGTAATCGGGCGAGTTTCTACTTTCAGATGCAATAGGAATATTTGGGTTAGGTCAATCCGTTCGCGAGATATGGGAGTTTGAAGCCAAGAAATGGTTGAGAAGGCAAAAAATTTTTCGCAAATCTGCTGCTCCAAACGCTTAACCAGAATGGCCTAGGGGAAAAACACGCGTACCGTTGTAATCGGGCGAGTTTCTACTTTCAGATGCAATAGGAATTTTTGGGTTAGGTCAATCCGTTCGCGAGATATGGGAGTTTGAAGCAAAGAAATGGTTGAGAAGGCAAAAAATTTTTCGCAATTCTGCTTCTCCAAACGCTTAACCAGAATGGCCTAGGGAAAAAATACGAATACCGTTGTAATCGGGCGAGTTTCTACTTTCAGACGGAGCAGGAATTTTTGGGTTTGGTCAAACCGTTCGCGAGATATGAGAGTTTGAAGCCAAGAAATGGTTGAGAGGGCAAAAAATTTATCGCAATTCTGCTGCTCCAAACGCTTAACCAGAATGCCCTAGGGAAAAAGTACCATACCGTTGTAATCGGGCGAGTTTCTACTTTCAGATGCAATAGGAATTTTTGGGTTAGGTCAATCCGTTCGCGAGATATGGGAGTTTGAAGCCAAGAAATGGTTGAGGAGGCAAAAAATTTTACGCAATTCTGCTGCTCCAAACGCTTAACCAGAATGGCCTAGGGAAAAAATACACATACCGTTGTAATCGGGCGAGTTTCTACTTTCAGACGCAACTGGAATTTTTGGGTTAGGTCAATCCGTTCGCGAGATATGGGAGTTTGAAGCCAGGAAATGGTTGAGAAGGCAAACAATTTTTCGCAATTCTGTGGCTCCATACGCTTAACCAGAATGGCCTAGGGAAAAAATACACATACCGTTGTAATCGGGCGAGTTTCTACTTTCAAATGCAATAGGAATTTTTGGGTTAGGTCAACCCGTTCGCGAGATATGAGAGTTTGAAGCTAAGAAATGGTTGAGAAGACATCAAATTTTTCGCAAATCTGCTGCTCCAAATGCTTAACCAGAATGGCCTAGGGAAAAAATAAGCATACCGTTGTAATCGGGCGAGTTTCTACTTTCAGACGCAACAGGAATTTTTGGGTTAGGTCAATCCGTTCGCGAGATATGGGACTTTGAAGCTAAGAAATGGTTGACAAGACAACAAATTTTTCGCAATTCTGCTGCTCCAATCGCTTAACCAGAATGGCCTATTGGAAAAATACACGTACCGTTGTAATCGGGCGAGTTTCTACTTTCAGATGCATAAGGAATTTTTGGGTTAGGTCAATCGGTTCGCCAGATATGGGAGTTTGAAGCCAAGAAATGGTTGAGAAGGCAAAAAATTTTTCGCAATTCTGCTGCTCCAAACGCTTAAGCAGAATGGCCTAGGGAAAAAATACACATACCGCTGTAATCGGGCGAGTTTCTACTTTCAAATGCAATAGGAATTTTTGGGTTAGGTCAATCCGTTCGCGAGATATGAGAGTTTGAAGCTAAGAAATGGTTGAGATGACAACAAATTTTTCGCAAATCTGCTGCACCAAACGCTTAAGCAGAATGGCCTAGGGGAAAAATACGCATACCGTTGTAATCGGGCGAGTTTCTACTTTCAGATGCAATAGGAATATTTGGGTTAGGTCAATCCGTTCGCGAGATATGGGAGTTTGAAGCCAAGAAATGGTTGACAAGGCAAAAAATTTTTCGCAATTCTGCTGCTCCAAACGCTTAACCAGAATGGCCTAGGGAAAAAATACGCATACCGTTGTAATCGGGCGAGTTTCTACTTTAAGAAGGAGCAGGAATTTTTGGGTTTGGTCAATCCGTTCGCGAGATATGGGAGTTTGAAGCCAAGAAATGGTGGAGAAGACAAGAAATTTTTCGCAAATCTGCTGCTCCAAACGCTTAACCAGAATGGCCTAGGGGAAAAGTACACACACCGTTGTACTCGGGCGAGTTTCTAGTTTCAGATGCAACAGGAATTTCTCGAGTTCGTCAATCCGTTCGCGAGATATGGGTGTTTGAAGTTAAGGAATGGTTGAGAAACCATCAAAATTTTTGCAAGTCTGATACTCGAAACCAATAACTACAATGGCCTAGGGCAAAAATACACATACCGTTGTAATCGGGCGAGATTCTGCTTCCAGATGCAACAGGAATTTCTCGAGTTCGTCAATCGGTTCGCGAGATATGGGAGTTTGAAGTTAAGGAATGATTGAGGAACCATCAAAATTTTAGCAAGTCTCATACTCGAAACCAATTCCTGGTATGACCTAGGGGAAAAGCACACACACCATTGTAATCGGGCGAGTTTCTACTTTCAGATGCAACGGGAATTTCTCGAGTTCGTCAATCCTTTCGCGAGATATGGGAGTTTGAAGTTAAGGAATGATTGAGGAACCATCAAAGTTTTCGCAATTCTGATACTCGAAACCAATAACTGGAATGGCCTAGGGGAAAAGTACACACACCATTGTAATCGGGCGAGTTTCTACTTTCAGATGCAACGCTAATTTCTCGAGTTCGTCAATCCGTTCGCGAGATATGGGAGTTTGAAGTTAAGGAATGGTTGAGAGACCATCAAAATTTTCGCTGGTCTGATACTCGAAACCAATAACTGGAATGGCCTAGGGGAAAGTACACACACCACTGTAATCGGGCGAGTTTCTACTTTCAGATGCAACGCGAATTTCTCGAGTTCGTCAGTCCGTTCGCGAGATATGGGAGTTTGAAGTTAAGGAATGGTTGAGAAACCATCAAAATTTTCGCTGGTCTGATACTCGAAACCAATGACTGGAATGGCCTAGGGGAAAAGTACACACACCATTGTAATCGGGCGAGTTTCTGCTTTCAGATGCAACGGGAATTTCTCGAGTTCGTCAATCCGTTCGCGAGATATGGGAGCTTGAAATTAAGGAATGGTTGAGAAACCATCAAAATTTTCGCAAGTCTGATACTCGAAACCAATAACTGGAGTGGCCCAGGGGAAAAGTACACACACCATTGTAATCGGCCGAGCTTCTACTTTCAGTTGCAACGGGAATTTCTCGAGTTCGTCAATCATTTCGCGAGATATGGGAGTTTGAAGTTAGGGAATAGTTGAGAAACTATCAAAATTTTCGCAAGTCTGACACTCGAAACCAATAACTACTATGGCCTAGGGCAAAAATACACACACCATTGTAATCGGGCGAGTTTCTACTTTCAGATGCAACGCGAATTTCTCGAGTTCGTCAGTCCGTTCGCGAGATATGGGAGTTTGAAGTTAAGGAATGGTTGAGAAACCATCAAAATTTTCGCTGGTCTGATACTCGAACCCAATAACTACAAAGGCCTAGGGGAAAAATGCACATACCTTTGTAATTGGGCGAGTTTCCAGTTTCAGACGCAACAGGAATTTCTCGAGTTCGTCATTCCGTTCGCGAGACATGGGAGTTTGAAGTTAGGAATGTTTGAGAAACCATCAAAAGTCTCGCAATTCTGATGCTAGAAACGAATAACTGGAATGGCCTAGGGGAAAAGTACACACACCATTCTAATTGGGCGAGTATCTGCTTTCAGATGCAATAGGAAATTCTCGACTTCGTCAATCCGTTC
The DNA here is from genome assembly GCF_051014685.1 of Ptiloglossa arizonensis. Lineage (NCBI taxonomy): Eukaryota > Metazoa > Arthropoda > Insecta > Hymenoptera > Colletidae > Ptiloglossa > Ptiloglossa arizonensis. The sequence goes on from NW_027478501.1 coordinate 630,685, forward strand.
GCGAGATATGGAAGTTTGAAGTTAAGGAATGGTTGAGAAACACTCAAAATTTTTGCAAGTCTGATACTCGAAACCAATAACTACAAAGGCCTAGGGGTAAAATGCACATACCTTTGTAATCGGGCGAGTTTCCACTTTCAGATGCAACAGGAATTTCTCGAGTTCGTCATTCCGTTCGCGAGGCATGGGAGTTTGAAGTTAGGAATGTTTGAGAAACCATCAAAAGTCTCGCAATTCTGATACTAGAAACGAATAACTGGAATGGCCTAGGGGAAAAGTACACACACCATTCTAATTGGGCGAGTCTCTACTGTCAGATGCAACAGGAATTTCTCGAGTTCGTCAATCCGTTCGCGAGATATGGGAGTTTGAAGTTAAGGAATGGTAGAGAAACCCTCAAAATTTTTGCAAGTCTGATACTCGAAACCAATAACTACAAAGGCCTAGGGGAAAAACTCACATATCTTTGTAATCGGGCGAGTTTCTGCGTTCAGATGCAACAAGAATTTCTCGAGTTCGTCAATCCGTGCGCGAGATATGGGTGTTTGAAGTTAAGGAATGCTTGAGAAACAATCAAAATTTTCGCAAGTATGATACTCGAAACCAATAACTACAAAGGCCTAGGGGAAAATACACATACCGTTGTAATCGGGCGAGTTTCTGCTTTCAGATGCAATAGGAAATTCTCGAGTTCGTCAATCCGTTCTCGAGATATGAGAGTTTGAAATTAAGGAATGGTTGAGAAACCATCAAAAGTCTCGCAATTCTGATAGTCGAAACCAATAACTACAAAGGCCTAGGGGAAAAATACACATACCTTTGTAATCGGGCGAGTTTCCACTTTCAGATGCAACAGGAATTTCTCGAGTTCGTCAATCCGTTCGCGAGATGTGGGAGTTTGAAGTTAAGGAATGGTTGAGAAACCATCGAAATTTTCGCAATTCTGATGCTAGAAACGAATAACTGGAATGGCCTAGGGGAAAAGTACACACACCATTGTAATCGTGCGAGTTTCTACTTTCAGATGCAACAGGAATTTCTCGAGTTCGTCATTCCGTTCGCGAGATATGGGAGTTTGAAGTTAAGGAATGGTTGAGAAACCATCAAAATTTTCGCTGGTCTGATACTCGAAACCAATAACTACAAAGGCCTAGGGGAAAAATACACATACCTTTGTAATCGGGCGAGTTTCCACTTTCAGATGCAACAGGAATTTCTCGAGTTCGTCAATCCGTTCGCGAGATGTGGGAGTTTGAAGTTAAGGAATGGTTGAGAAACCATCGAAATTTTCGCAATTCTGATGCTAGAAACGAATAACTGGAATGGCCTAGGGGAAAAGTACACACACCATTGTAATCGTGCGAGTTTCTACTTTCAGATGCAACAGGAATTTCTCGAGTTCGTCATTCCGTTCGCGAGATATGGGAGTTTGAAGTTAAGGAATGGTTGAGAAACCATCAAAATTTTCGCTGGTCTGATACTCGAACCCAATAACTACAAAGGCCTAGGGGAAAAATGCACATACCTTTGTAATTGGGCGAGTTTCCAGTTTCAGATGCAACAGGAATTTCTAGAGTTCGTCATTCCGTTCGCGAGACATGGGAGTTTGAAGTTAGGAATGTTTGAGAAACCATCAAAAGTCTCGCAATTCTGATGCTAGAAACGAATAACTGGAATGGCCTAGGGGAAAAGTACACACACCATTCTAATTGGGCGAGTTTCTGCTTTCAGATGCAATAGGAAATTCTCGAGTTCGTCAATCCGTTCGCGAGATATGAGAGTTTGAAGTTAAGGAATGCTTGAGTAACCATCAAAATTTTCGCAAGTCTGATACTCGATACCAACAACTACAAAGGCCTAGGGGAAAAATACGCGTACCGTTGTAATCGAGCGAGTTTCTGCTTTCAGATGCAACAGGAATTTCTCGAGTTCGTCATTCCGTTTGCGAGATATGGGATTTTGAAGTTAAGGAATGGTTGAGAAACCATCAAAATTTTCGCTGGTCTGATACTCGAACCCAATAACTACAAAGGCCTAGGGGAAAAATACACGAACCGTAGTAATCGGGCGTGTTTCTGCTTTCAGATGCAATAGGAAATTCTCGAGTTCGTCATTCCATTCGCGAGATATGGGAGTTTGAAGTTAAGGAATGGTTGAGAAACCTTCAAAATTTTCGCTGGCCTGATACTCGAACCCAATAACTACTAAGGCCTAGAGGAAAAATGCACATACCGTTGAAATCGGGCGAGATTCTGCTTTCAGATGCAACAGGAATTTCTCGAGTTCGTCAATCCGTTCGCGAGATATGGGAGTTCGAAGTTAAGGAATGGTTGATAAACCATCCAAATTTTCGCAATTCTGATGCTAGAAACCAATAACTACAATGGCCTAGGGGAAAATACACATACCGTTGTAATCGGGCTAGTTTCTGCTTTCAGATGCAACAGCAATTTCTCGAGTTCGTCATCCCGTTCGCGAGATATGGGAGTTTGAAGTTAAGGAATGGTTGAGAAACCTTCAAAATTTTCGCTGGTCTGATACTCGAAACCAATAACTGGAATGGCCTAGGTCAAAAATACACCAACCGTTGTAATCGGGCGTGTTTCTGCTTTCAGATGCAATAGCAAATTCTCGAGTTCGTCATTCCGTTCTCGAGATATGGGAGTTCGAAGTTAAGGAATGCTTGAGAAACCATCAAAATTTTCGAAAGTCTGATACTCGAAACCAATAACTACAAAGGCCTAGGGGAAAAATGCACATATCTTTGTAACCGGGCGAGTTTCCAGTTTCAGACGCAACAGGAATTTCTCGAGTTCGTCATCCCGTTCGCGAGATATGGGAGTTCGAAGTTAAGGAATGGTTGAGAAACCATCCAAATTTTCGCAATTCTGATGCTAGAAACCAATAACGACTATGGCCTAGGGCAAAAATGCACATACCGTTGAAATCGGGCGAGTTTCTGCTTTCAGATGCAATAGGAAATTCTCGAGTTCGTCAATCCGTTCGCGAGATATGGAAGTTTGCAGTTAAGGAATGATTGAGAAACCATCAAAATTTTCGCAAGTCTGATACTCGAAACCAATAACTACTATGGCCTAGGGCAAAAATGCACATACCGTTGAAATCGGGCGAGTTTCCAGTTTCAGATGCAGCAGGAATTTCTCGAGGTCGTCATCCCGTTCGCGAGATATGGGAGTTTGAAGTTAAGGAATGGTTGAGAAACCTTCAAAATTTTCGCTGGTCTGATACTCGAAACCAATAACTGGAATGGCCTAGGTCAAAAATACACGTACCGTTGTAATCGGGCGTGTTTCTGCTTTCAGATGCAATAGGAAATTCTCGAGTTCGTCAATCCGTTCGCGAGATATGGGAGTTTGAAGTTAAGGAATGGTTGAGAAACCATCAAAATTTTCGCTGGTCTGATACCCGAAACCAATAACAGCAAAGGCCTAGAGGAAAAATACACATACCTTTGTAATCGTGCGAGTTTCTACTTTCAGATGCAACAGGAGTTTCTCGAGTTCGACAATCCGTTCGCGAGATATAGGAGTTTGAAGTTAAGGAATGCTTGAGAAACCATCAAAATTTTCGCAATTCTGATGCAAGAAACAAATAACTACAATGGCCTAGGGGAAAAATGCACATACCTTTGTAATCGGGCGAGTTTCCACTTTCAGATGCAACAGGAATTTCTCGAGTGCTTCATTCCGTTCGCGAGATATGGGAGTTTGAAGTTAAGGAATGGTTGAGAAACCACCAAAATTTTCGCAAGCCTGATACTCGAAAACAATAACTACAAAGCCCTAGGGGAAAAATGCACATACATTTGTAAACGGGCGAGCTTACAGTTTCAGACGCAACAGGAATTTCTCGAGTTCGTAATCACGTTCGCGAGATATGGGAGTTCGAAGTTAAGGAATGGTTGAGAAACCATCCAAATTTTCGCAATTCTGATGCTAGAAACCAATAACTACTATGGCCTAGGGAAAAAATGCACATACCTTTGTAATCGGGCGAGTTTCCAGTTTCAGATGCAACAGGAATTTCTCGAGTTCGTCATCCCGTTCGCGTGATATGGGAGTTCGAAGTTAAGGAATGGTTGAGAAACCATCCCAATTTTCGCAATTCTGATGCTAGAAACCAATAACTACTATGGCCTAGGGCAAAAATGCACATACCGTTGAAATCGGGCGAGATTCTGCTTTCAGATGCAACAGGAATTTCTCGAGTTCGTCAATCCGTTCCCGAGATATGGGAGTTCGAAGTTAAGGAATGGTTGATAAACCATCCAAATTTTCGCAATTCTGATGCTAGAAACCAATAACTACTATGGCCTAGGGCAAAAATGCACATACCTTCGTAATCGGGCGGGTTTCCAGTTTCAGATGCAACAGGAATTTCTCGAGTTCGTCATCCCGTTCGCGTGATATGGGAGTTCGAAGTTAAGGAATGGTTGAGAAACCATCCAAATTTTCGTAATTCTGATGCTAGAAACCAATAACTACAATGGCCTAGGGGAAAATACACATACCGTTGTAATCGGGCGAGTTTCTGCTTTCAGATGCAACAGCAATTTCTCGAGTTCGTCATCCCGTTCGCGAGATATGGGAGTTCGAAGTTAAGGAATGGTTGAGAAACCATCCAAATTTTCGCAATTCTGATGCTAGAAACCAATAACTACTATGGCCTAGGGCAAAAATGCACATACCGTTGAAATCGGGCGAGTTTCTGCTTTCAGATGCAATAGGAAATTCTCGAGTTCGTCAATCCGTTCGCGAGATATGGAAGTTTGCATTTAAGGAATGATTGAGAAACCATCAAAATTTTCGCAAGTCTGATACTCGAAACCAATAACTACTATGGCCTAGGGCAAAAATGCACATACCGTTGAAATCGGGCGAGTTTCCAGTTTCAGATGCAACAGGAATTTCTCGAGTTCGTCATCCCGTTCGCGAGATATGGGAGTTTGAAGTTAAGGAATGGTTGAGAAACCTTCAAAATTTTCGCTGGTCTGATACTCGAAACCAATAACTGGAATGGCCTAGGTCAAAAATACACGTACCGTTGTAATCGGGCGTGTTTCTGCTTTCAGATGCAATAGGAATTTCTCGAGTTCGTCAATCCGTTCGCGAGATATGGGAGTTTGAAGTTAAGGCATGCTTGAGAAACCATCAAAGTTTTCGCAAGTCTGATACTCGAATCCAATAACAACTATCCTAGGGCAAAAATACACATACCGTTGTAATCGGGCGAGTTTCTGCTTTCAGATGCAATAGGAAATTCTCGAGTTCGTCAATCCGTTCGCGAGATATGGAAGTTTGAAGTTAAGGAATGGTTGAGAAACCATCAAAATTTTCGCAATTCTGATGCTAGAAACCAATAACTACAATGGCCTAGGGGAAAAATTCACATACCGTTGTAATCGGGCGAGTTTCTGCTTTCAGATGCAACAGGAGTTTCTCGAGTTCGTCATCCCGTTCGCGAGATATGGGAGTTTGAAGTTAAGGCATGCTTGAGAAACCATCAAAGTTTTCGCAAGTCTGATACTCGAATCCAATAACAACTATGGCCTAGGGCAAAAATACACATACCGTTGTAATCGGGCGAGGTTCTGCTTTCAGATGCAACAGGAATTTCTCGAGTGCGTCATTCCGTTCGCGAGATATGGGAGTTTGAAGTTAAGGAATGGTTGAGAAACCATCAAAAGTCTCGCAATTCTGATAGTCGAAACCAATAACTACAAAGGCCTAGGGGAAAAATACACATACCTTTGTAATCGGGCGTGTTTCTGCTTTCAGAAGCAATAGGAAATTCTCGAGTTCGTCAATCCGTTCGCGAGATATGGTAGTTTGAAGTTAAGGAATGGTTGAGAAACCATCATAATTTTCGCAAGTCTGATACTCGAAACCAATAACTGGAATGGCCTAGGTCAAAAATACACGTACCGTTGTAATCGGGCGTGTTTCTGCTTTCAGATGCAATAGGAAATTCTCGAGTTCGTCAATCCGTTCGCGAGATATGGGAGTTTGAAGTTAAGGAATGGTTGAGAAACCATCAAAATTTTCGCTGGTCTGATACCCGAAACCAATAACAGCAAAGGCCTAGAGGAAAAATACACATACCTTTGTAATCGTGCGAGTTTCTACTTTCAGATGCAACAGGAGTTTCTCGAGTTCGACAATCCGTTCGCGAGATATAGGAGTTTGAAGTTAAGGAATGCTTGAGAAACCATCAAAATTTTCGCAATTCTGATGCAAGAAACAAATAACTACAATGGCCTAGGGGAAAAATGCACATACCTTTGTAATCGGGCGAGTTTCCACTTTCAGATGCAACAGGAATTTCTCGAGTGCTTCATTCCGTTCGCGAGATATGGGAGTTTGAAGTTAAGGAATGGTTGAGAAACCACCAAAATTTTCGCAAGCCTGATACTCGAAAACAATAACTACAAAGGCCTAGGGGAAAAATGCACATACATTTGTAACCGGGCGAGCTTACAGTTTCAGACGCAACAGGAATTTCTCGAGTTCGTCATCCCGTTCGCGAGATATGGGAGTTCGAAGTTAAGGAATGGTTGAGAAACCATCCAAATTTTCGCAATTCTGATGCTAGAAACCAATAACTACTATGGCCTAGGGCAAAAATGCACATACCTTTGTAATCGGGCGAGTTTCCAGTTTCAGATGCAACAGGAATTTCTCGAGTTCGTCATCCCGTTCGCGTGATATGGGAGTTCGAAGTTAAGGAATGGTTGAGAAACCATCCAAATTTTCGCAATTCTGATGCTAGAAACCAATAACTACTATGGCCTAGGGCAAAAATGCACATACCGTTGAAATCGGGCGAGATTCTGCTTTCAGATGCAACAGGAATTTCTCGAGTTCGTCAATCCGTTCGCGAGATATGGGAGTTCGAAGTTAAGGAATGGTTGATAGACCATCCAAATTTTCGCAATTCTGATGCTAGAAACCAATAACTACTATGGCCTAGGGCAAAAATGCACATACCTTCGTAATCGGGCGAGTTTCCAGTTTCAGATGCAACAGGAATTTCTCGAGTTCGTCATCCCGTTCGCGTGATATGGGAGTTCGAAGTTAAGGAATGGTTGAGAAACCATCCAAATTTTCGCAATTCTGATGCTAGAAACCAATAACTACAATGGCCTAGGGGAAAATACACATACCGTTGTAATCGGGCGAGTTTCTGCTTTCAGATGCAACAGCAATTTCTCGAGTTCGTCATCCCGTTCGCGAGATATGGGAGTTCGAAGTTAAGGAATGGTTGAGAAACCATCCAAATTTTCGCAATTCTGATGCTAGAAACCAATAACTACTATGGCCTAGGGCAAAAATGCACATACCGTTGAAATCGGGCGAGTTTCTGCTTTCAGATGCAATAGGAAATTCTCGAGTTCGTCAATCCGTTCGCGAGATATGGAAGTTTGCATTTAAGGAATGATTGAGAAACCATCAAAATTTTCGCAAGTCTGATACTCGAAACCAATAACTACTATGGCCTAGGGCAAAAATGCACATACCGTTGAAATCGGGCGAGTTTCCAGTTTCAGGTGCAACAGGAATTTCTCGAGTTCGTCATCCCGTTCGCGAGATATGGGAGTTTGAAGTTAAGGAATGGTTGAGAAACCTTCAAAATTTTCGCTGGTCTGATACTCGAAACCAATAACTGGAATGGCCTAGGTCAAAAATACACGTACCGTTGTAATCGGGCGTGTTTCTGCTTTCAGATGCAATAGGAAATTCTCGAGTTCGTCAATCCGTTCGCGAGATATGGTAATTTGAAGTTAAGGAATGGTTGAGAAACCATCATAATTTTCGCAAGTCTGATACTCGAAACCAATAACTACAATGGCCTGGGGGAAAAGTACACACACCGTTGAAATCGGGCGAGTTTCTGCTGTCAGATGCAACAGGAATTTCTCGAGTTCGTCAATCCGTTCGCGAGATATGGGAGTTTGAAGTTAAGGCATGCTTGAGAAACCATCAAAGTTTTCGCAAGTCTGATACTGGAATCCAATAACAACTATGGCCTAGGGCAAAAATACACATACCGTTGTAATCGGGCGAGTTTCTGCTTTCAGATGCAATAGGAAATTCTCGAGTTCGTCAATCCGTTCGCGAGATATGGAAGTTTGAAGTTAAGGAATGGTTGAGAAACCATCAAAATTTTCGCAATTCTGATGCTAGAAACCAATAACTACAATGGCCTAGGGGAAAAATTCACATACCGTTGTAATCGGGCGAGTTTCTGCTTTCAGATGCAACAGGAGTTTCTCGAGTTCGTCATCCCGTTCGCGAGATATGGGAGTTTGAAGTTAAGGCATGCTTGAGAAACCATCAAAGTTTTCGCAAGTCTGATACTCGAATCCAATAACAACTATGGCCTAGGGCAAAAATACACATACCGTTGTAATCGGGCGAGGTTCTGCTTTCAGATGCAACAGGAATTTCTCGAGTGCGTCATTCCGTTCGCGAGATATGGGAGTTTGAAGTTAAGGAATGGTTGAGAAACCATCAAAAGTCTCGCAATTCTGATAGTCGAAACCAATAACTACAAAGGCCTAGGGGAAAAATACACATACCTTTGTAATCGGGCGTGTTTCTGCTTTCAGATGCAATAGGAAATTCTCGAGTTCGTCAATCCGTTCGCGAGATATGGGAGTATGAAGTTAAGGAATGCTTGAGAAACCATCAAAATTATCGCAAGTCTGATACTCGAAACCAATAACTATAAAGGCCTAGGGGAAAAATGCACATACCTTTGTAATCGGGCGAGTTTCCAGTTTCAGATGCAACAGGAATTTCTCTAGTTCGTCATCCCGTTCGCGAGATATGGGTGTTCGAAGTTAAGGAATGGTTGAGAAACCATCCAACTTTTCGCAATTCTGATGCTAGAAACCAATAACTACAAAGGCCTAGGGGAGAAACCCACATATCTTTGTAATCGGGCGAGTTTCCACTTTCAGATGCAACAGGAATTTCTCGAGTTCGTCATTCCGTTCGCGAGATATGGGAGTTTGAAGTTAAGGAATGGTTGAGAAACCATCAAAATTTTCGCAATTCTGACGCTAGAAACCAATAACTACAATGGCCTAGGGGAAAATACACATACCGCTGTAATCGGGCGAGTTTCTGCTTTCAGATGCAATAGGAAATTCTCGAGTTCGTCAATCCGTTCGCGAGATATGGGAGTTTGAAGTTAAGGAATGCTTGAGTAACCATCAAAATTTTCGCAAGTCTGATACTCGATACCAATAACTACAAAGGCCTAGGGGAAAAATACGGGTACCGTTGTAATCGGGCGAGTTTCTGCTTTCAGATGCAACAGGAATTTCTCGAGTTCGTCATTCCGTTTGCGAGATATGGGATTTTGAAGTTAAGGAATGGTTGAGAAAGCATCAAAATTTTCGCTGGTCTGATACTCGAACCCAATAACTACAAAGGCCTAGGGGAAAAATGCACATACCTTTGTAACCGGGGGAGTTTCCAGTTTCAGACGCAACAGGAATTTCTCGAGTTCGTCATCCTGTTCGCGAGATATGGGTGTTCGAAGTTAAGGAATGGTTGAGAAACCATCCAAATTTTCGCAATTCTGATGCTAGAAACCAATAACTACAATGGCCTAGGGGAAAATACACATACCGTTGTAATCGGGCGAGATTCTGCTTTCAGATGCAACAGGAATTTCTCGAGTTCGTCAATCCGTTCGCGAGATATGGGAGTTCGAAGTTAAGGAATGGTTGATAAACCATCAAAATTTTCGCAATTCTGATGCTAGAAACCAATAACTACTATGGCCTAGGGCAAAAATTCACATACCGTTGAAATCGGGCGAGTTTCCAGTTTCAGATGCAACAGGAATTTCTCGAGTCCGTCATTCCGTTCGCGAGACATGGGAGTTTGAAGTTAAGGAATGGTTGAGAAACCATGAAAATTTTCGCAATTCTGATGCTAGAAACCAATAACTACAATGGCCTAAGGGAAAATACACATACCGTTGTAATCGGGCGAGTTTCTGCTTTCAGATGCAACAGCAATTTCTCGAGTTCGTCATCCCGTTCGCGAGATATGGGAGTTTGAAGTTAAGGAATGGTTGAGAAACCTTCAAAATTTTCGCTGGTCTGATACTCGAAACCAATAACTGGAATGGCCTAGGTCAAAAATACACGAACCGTTGTAATCGGGCGTGTTTCTGCTTTCAGATGCAATAGGAAATTCTCGAGTCCGTCATTCCGTTCGCGAGATATGGGAGTTCGAAGTTAAGGAATGCTTGAGAAACCATCAAAATTTTCGAAAGTCTGATACTCGAAACCAATAACTACAAAAGCCTAGGGGAAAAATGCCCATACCTTTGTAACGGGGCGAGTTTCCAGTTTCAGACGCAACAGGAATTTCTCGAGTTCGTCATCCCGTTCGCGAGATATGGGAGTTCGAAGTTAAGGAATGGTTGAGAAACCATCCAAATTTTCGCAATTCTGAAGCTAGAAACCAATAACTACTATGGCCTAGGGCAAAAATGCACATACCGTTGAAATCGGGCGAGTTTCTGCTTTCAGATGCAATAGGAAATTCTCGAGTTCGTCAATCCGTTCGCAAGATATGGAAGTTTGCAGTTAAGGAATGATTTAGAAACCATCAAAATTTTCGCAAGTCTGATACTCGAAACCAATAACTACTATGGCCTAGGGCAAAAATGCACATACCGTTGAAATCGGGCGAGTTTCCAGTTTCAGATGCAACAGGAATTTCTCGAGTTCGTCATCCCGTTCGCGAGATATGGTAGTTTGAAGTTAAGGAATGGTTGAGAAACCTTCAAAATTTTCGCTGGTCTGATACTCGAAACCAATAACTGGAATGGCCTAGATCAAAAATACACATACCGTTGTAATCGGGCGTGTTTCTGCTTTCAGATGCAATAGGAAATTCTCGAGTTCGTCAATCCGTTCGCGAGATATGGTAGTTTGAAGTTAAGGAATGGTAGAGAAACCATCATAATTTTCGCAAGTCTGATACTCGAAACCAATAACAACAATGGCCTGGGGGAAAAGTACACACACCGTTGTATTCGGGCGAGTTTCTGCTGTCAGATGCAACAGGAATTTCTCGAGTTCGTCAATCCGTTCGCGAGATATGGGAGTTTGAAGTTAAGGCATGCTTGAGAAACCATCAAAGTTTTCGCAAGTCTGATACTCGAATCCAATAACAACTATGGCCTAGGGCAAAAATACACATACCGTTGTAATCGGGCGAGTTTCTGCTTTCAGATGCAATAGGAAATTCTCGAGTTCGTCAATCCGTTCGCGAGATATGGAAGTTTGAAGTTAAGGAATGGTTGAGAAACCATCAAAATTTTCGCAATTCTGACGCTAGAAACCAATAACTACAATGGCCTAGGGGAAAATACACATACCGTTGTAATCGGGCGAGTTTCCACTTTCAGGTGCAACAGGAATTTCTCGAGTTCGCCATTCCGTTCGCGAGATATGGGAGTTTGAAATTATGGAATGGTTGAGAAACCATCAAAATTTTCGCAAGTCTGATACTCGATACCAATAACTACAAAGGCCTAGGGGAAAAATACACGTACCGTTGTAATCGGGCGAGTTTCTGCTTTCAGATGCAACAGGAATTTCTCGAGTTCGCCATTCCGTTCGCGAGATATGGGAGTTTGAAATTATGGAATGGTTGAGAAACCATCAAAATTTTCGCTGGTCTGATACTCGAAACCAATAACTATAAAGGCCTAGGGGAAAAATGCACATACCTTTGTAATCGGGCGAGTTTCCAGTTTCAGATGCAACAGGAATTTCTCTAGTTCGTCATCCCGTTCGCGAGATAAGGGAGTTCGAATTTAAGGAATGGTTGAGAAACTATACAAATTTTCGCAATTCTGATGCTAGAAACCAATAACTACAAAGGCCAAGGGGAAAATACACATACCGTTGTAATCGGGCGAGTTTCCACTTTCAGATGCAACAGGAATTTCTCGAGTTCGTCATTCCGTTCGCGAGATATGTTAGTTTGAAGTTAAGGAATGGTTGAGAAACCATCAAAATTTTCGCTGGTCTGATACCCGAAACCAATAACAACAAAGGCATAGGGGATAAATGCAAATACCTTTGTAATCGGGCGAGTTTCTGCTTTCAGATTCAACAGGAATTTCTCGAGTTCGTCAATCCGTTCGCGAGATGTGGGAGTTCGAAGTTAAGGAATGGTTGAGAAACCATACAAATTTTCGCAATTCTGATGCTAGAAACCAATAACTACAATGGCCTAGGGGAAAATACACATACCGTTTTAATCGGGCGAGTTTCCTCTTTCAGATGCAACAGGAATTTCTCGAGTTCGTCAATCCGTTCGCGAGATGTGGGAGTTTCAAGTTAAGGAATGGTTGAGAAACCTTCAAAATTTTCGCCGGTCTGATACTCGAAACCAATAACTGGAATGGCCAAGGTCAAAAATACACGTACCGTTGTAATCGGGCGTGTTTCTGCTTTCAGATGCAACAGGAATTTCTCGAGTTCGTCAATCCGTGCGCGAGATATGGGAGTTTGAATTAAGGAATGGTTGAGAAACCATCAAAATTTTCGCTGGTCTGATACCCGAAACCAATAGCAACAAAGGCCTAGAGGAAAAATACACATACCATTGTAATCGTGCGAGTTTCTACTTTCAGATGCAACAGGAGTTTCTCGAATTCGACAATCCGTTCGCGAGATATAGGAGTTTGAAGTTAAGGAATGCTTGAGAAACCATCAAAATTTTCGCAATTCTGATGCTAGAAACAAATAAATACAATGGCCTAGGGGAAAAATGCACATACCTTTGTAATCGGGCGAGTTTCCACTTTCAGATGCAACAGGAATTTCTCGAGTGCTTCATTCCGTTCGCGAGATATGGGAGTTTGAAGTTAAGGAATGGTTGAGAAACCACCAAAATTTTCGCAAGCCTGATACTCGAAAACAATAACTACAAAAGCCTAGGGGAAAAATGCACATACCTTTGTAACCGGGCGAGCTTACAGTTTCAGACGCAACAGGAATTTCTCCAGTTCGTCATCCCGTTCGCGAGATATGGGAGTTTGAAGTTAAGGAATGGTTGAGAAACCATCCAAATTTTCGCAATTCTGATGCTAGAAACCAATAACTACAATGGCCTAGGGGAAAATACACATACCGTTGTAATCGTGCGAGTTTCTGCTTTCAGATGCAACAGGAATTTCTCGAGTTCGTCAATCCGTTCGCGAGATATGGGAGTTTGAAGTTAAGGAATGGTTGAGAAACCTTCAAAATTTTCGCTGGTCTGATACTCGAAACAAATAACTGGAATGGCCTAGGTGAAAAATACACGTACCGTTGTAATCGGGCGTGTTTCTGCTTTCAGATGCAATAGGAAATTCTCGAGTTCGTCAATCCGTTCGCGAGATATGGTAGTTTGAAGTTAAGGAATGCTTGAGAAACCATCAAAATTTTCGCAAGTCTGATACTCGATACCAATAACTACATTGGCCTAGGGGAAAAATACACATACCGTTGTAATCGGGCTGGTTTCTGCTGTCAGATGCAATAGGAAATTCTCGAGTTCGTCAATCCGTTCGCGAGATATGGGAGTTTGAAGTTAAGGAATGGTTGAGAAACCATCACAATTTTCGCAAGTCTGATACTCGAAACCAATAACTACAATGGCCTAGGGGAAAAATACACATACCGTTGTAATCGGGCGAGATTCTGTTGTGAGTTGCAACAGGAATTTCTCGAGTTCGTCAATCCGTTCGCGAGATATGGGAGTTTGAAGTTAAGGAATGGTTGAGAAACCATCAAAATTTTCGCAATTCTGATACTCGAAACCAATAACTACAAAGGCATAGGGGAAAAATGCACATACCGTTGTAAACGGGCGAGTTTCTGCTTTCAGATGCAACAGGAATTTCTCGAGTTCGTCAATCCATTCGCGAGATATGGGAGTTTGAATTTAAGGAATGGTTGAGAAACCTTCAAAATATTCGCAAGTCTGATACTCGAAACCAATAACTGGAATTGCCTAGGGGAAAAGTACACACGCCATTGTAATCGTGCGAGTTTCTACTTTCAGATGCAACAGGAATTTCTCGAGTTCGTCATTCCGTTCGTGAGATATGGGAGTTTGAAGTTAAGGAATGGTTGAGAAACCATCAAAATTTTCGCAATTCTGATACTCGAAACCAATAACTACAAAGGCATAGGGGAAAAATGCACATACCGTTGTAAACGGGCGAGTTTCTGCTTTCAGATGCAACAGAAATTTCTCGAGTTCGTCCATCCGTTCACGAGATATGGCAGTTAGAAGTTATGGAATGCTTGAGAAACCACCAAAATTTTCGCAAGTCTGATACTCGAAACCAATAACTACTATAGCCTAGGGCAAAAATGCACATACCGTTGAAATCGGGCGAGTTTCTGCTTTCAGATGCAACAGGAATTTCTCGAGTTCGTCAATCCGTTCGCGAGATATGGGAGTTTGAAGTTAAGGAATGGTTGAGAAACCTTCAAAATTTTCGCAAGTCTGATACTCGAAACCAATAACTGGAATTGCCTAGGGGAAAAGTACACACGCCATTGTAATCGTGCGAGTTTCTACTTTCAGATGCAACAGGAATTTATCGAGTTCGTCATTCCGTTCGTGAGATATGGGAGTTTGAAGTTAAGGAATGGTTGAGAAACCATCAAAATTTTCGCAAGTCTGATACTCGAAACCAATAACAACAAAGGCATAGGGGAAAAATGCACATACCTTTGTAATGGGACGAGTTTCCACTTTCAGATGCAACAGGAATTTCTCGAGTTCGTCAATCCGTTCGCGAGATATGGGAGTTTGAAGTTAAGGAATGGTTGAGAAACCATCAAAATTTTCGCAATTCTGATGCTCGAAACCAATAAATACTATGGCCTAGGGCAAAAATGCACATACCGTTGAAATCGGGCGAGTATCTGATTTCAGATGCAACAGGAGTTTCTCGAGTTCGTCAATCCGTTCGCGAGATATGGGAGTTTGAAGTTAAGGAATGCTTGAGAAACCATCAATATTATCGCAAGTCTGATACCCGAAACTAATAACTGGAATGGCCTAGGGGAAAAGTACACACACCATTGTATAAGTGCGAGTTTCTACTTTCAGATGCAACAGGAATTTCTCGAGTTCGTCAATCCGTTCGCGAGATATGGGAGTTAGAAGTTATGGAATGCTTGAAAAACCATGAAAATTTTCGCAAGTCTGATACTCGAAACCAATAACTACTATGGCCTAGGGCAAAAATGCACATACCGTTGAAATCGGGCGAGTTTCTGCTTTCAGATGCAACAGGAATTTCTCGAGTTCGTCAATCCGTTCGCGAGATATGGGAGTTTGAAGTTAAGGAATGGTTGAGAAACCTTCAAAATTTTCGCAAGTCTGATACTCGAAACCAATAACTGGAATTGCCTAGGGGAAAAGTACACACGCCATTGTAATCGTGCGAGTTTCTACTTTCAGATGCAACAGGAATTTCTCGAGTTCGTCATTCCGTTCGTGAGATATGGGAGTTTGAAGTTAAGGAATGGTTGAGAAACCATCAAAATTTTCGCAAGTCTGATACTCGAAACCAATAACTACAAAGGCATAGGGGAAAAATGCACATACCTTTGTAATCGGACGAGTTTCCACTTTCAGATGCAACAGGAATTTCTCGAGTTCGTCAATCCGTTCGCGAGATATGGGAGTTTGAAGTTAAGGAATGGTTGAGAAACCTTCAAAATTTTCGCAAGTCTGATACTCGAAACCAATAACTGGAATTGCCTAGGGGAAAAGTACACACACCATTGTAATCGTGCGAGTTTCTACTTTCAGATGCAACAGGAATTTCTCGAGTTCGTCATTCCGTTCGTGAGATATGGGAGTTTGAAGTTAAGGAATGGTTGAGAAACCATCAATATTATCGCAAGTCTGATACTCGAAACCAATAACTACAAAGGCCTAGGGGAAAAATACACGTACCGGTGTAATCGGGCGAGTTTCTGCTTTCAGATGCAACAGGAGTTTCTCGAGTTCGTCAATCCGTTCGCGAGATATGGAAGTTTGAAGTTAAGGAATGATTGAGGAACCATCAAAATTTTCGCAAGTATGATACTCGAATCCAATAACTGGAATGGCCTAGGGGAAAAGTACACACACCATTGTAATCGTGCGAGTTTCTACTTTCAGATGCAACAGGAATTTCTCGAGTTCGTCATTCCGTTCGTGAGATATGGGAGTTTGAAGTTAAGGAATGGTTGAGAAACCATCAAAATTTTCGCAAGTCTGATACTCGAAACCAATAACTACAAAGGCATAGGGGAAAAATGCACATACCTTTGTAATCGGACGAGTTTCCACTTTCAGATGCAACAGGAATTTCTCGAGTTCGTCAATCCGTTCGCGAGATATGGGAGTTTGAAGTTAAGGAATGGTTGAGAAACCTTCAAAATTTTCGCAAGTCTGATACTCGAAACCAATAACTGGAATTGCCTAGGGGAAAAGTACACACGCCATTGTAATCGTGCGAGTTTCTACTTTCAGATGCAACAGGAATTTCTCGAGTTCGTCATTCCGTTCGTGAGATATGGGAGTTTGAAGTTAAGGAATGGTTGAGAAACCATCAAAATTTTCGCAAGTCTGATACTCGAAACCAATAACAAAAAAGGCATAGGGGAAAAATGCACATACCTTTGTAATCGGACGAGTTTCCACTCTCAGATGCAACAGGAATTTCTCGAGTTCGTCAATCCGTTCGCGAGATATGGGAGTTTGAAGTTAAGGAATGGTTGAGAAACCATCAAAATTTTCGCAATTCTGATGCTCGAAACCAATAAATACTATGGCCTAGGGCAAAAATGCACATACCGTTGAAATCGGGCGAGTATCTGATTTCAGATGCAACAGGAGTTTCTCGAGTTCGTCAATCCGTTCGCGAGATATGGGAGTTTGAAGTTAAGGAATGCTTGAGAAACCATCAATATTATCGCAAGTCTGATACCCGAAACCAATAACTGGAATGGCCTAGGGGAAAAGTACACACACCATTGTATAAGTGCGAGTTTCTACTTTCAGATGCAACAGGAATTTCTCGAGTTCGTCAATCCGTTCGCGAGATATGGGAGTTAGAAGTTATGGAATGCTTGAAAAACCATGAAAATTTTCGCAAGTCTGATACTCGAAACCAATAACTACTATGGCCTAGGGCAAAAATGCACATACCGTTGAAATCGGGCGAGTTTCTGCTTTCAGATGCAACAGGAATTCCTCGAGTTCGTCAATCCGTTCGAGAGATATGGGAGTTTGAAGTTAAGGAATGGTTGAGAAACCTTCAAAATTTTCGCAAGTCTGATACTCGAAACCAATAACTGGAATTGCCTAGGGGAAAAGTACACATACCGTTGTAATCGGGCGGGTTTCTGCTGTCCGATGCAATAGGAAATTCTCGAGTTCGTCAATCCGTTCACGAGATATGGGAGTTTGAAGTTAAGGAATGGTTGAGAAACCATCACAATTTTCGCAATTCTGATACTCGAAACCAATAACTACAATGGCCTAGGGGGAAAATACACATACCGTTGTAATCGGGCGAGTTTCTGCTTCCAGATGCAACAGGAGTTTCTCGAGTTCGTCAATCCGTTCGCGAGATATGGAAGTTTGAAGTTAAGGAATGATTGAGAAACCATCAAAATTTTCGCAAGTATGATACTCGAAACCAATAACTGGAATGGCCTAGGGGAAAAGTACACACACCATTGTAATCGTGCGAGTTTCTACTTTCAGATGCAACAGGAATTTCTCGAGTTCGTCAATCCGTTCGCGAGATATGGGAGATAGAATTTATGGAATGCTTGAGAAACCATCAATTTTCGCAAGCCTGATACTCGAAACCAATAACTACTATGGCCTAGGGCAAAATGCACGTACCGTTGAAATCGGGCGAGTTTCTGCTTTCAGATGCAACAGGAATTTCTCGAGTTCGTCAATCCGTTCGCGAGATATGGGAGTTTGAAGTTAAGGAATGGTTGAGAAACCATCAATATTATCGCAAGTCTGATACCCGAAACCAATAACTGGAATTGCCTAGGGGAAAAGTACACATACCGTTGTAATCGGGCGAGTTTCTGCTTCCAGATGCAACAGGAGTTTCTCGAGTTCGTCAACCCGTTCGCGAGATATGGAAGTTTGAAGTTAAGGAATGATTGAGAAACCATCAAAATTTTCGCAAGTATGATACTCGAAACCAATAACTGGAATGGCCTAGGGGAAAAGTACACACACCATTGTATAAGTGCGAGTTTCTACTTTCAGATGCAACAGGAATTTCTCGAGTTCGTCAATCCGTTCGCGAGATATGGGAGTTAGAAGTTATGGAATGCTTGAAAAACCATGCAAATTTTCGCAAGCCTGATACTCGAAACCAATAACTACTATGGCCTAGGGCAAAAATGCACATACCGTTGAAATCGGGCGAGTTTCTGCTTTCAGATGCAACAGGAATTTCTCGAGTTCGTCAATCCGTTCGCGAGATATGGGAGTTAGAAGTTATGGAATGCTTGAGAAACCATCAATTTTCGCAAGCCTGATACTCGAAACCAATAACTACTATGGCCTAGGGCAAAATGCACGTACCGTTGAAATCGGGCGAGTTTCTGCTTTCAGATGCAACAGGAATTTCTCGAGTTCGTCAATCCGTTCGCGAGATATGGGAGTTTGAAGTTAAGGAATGGTTGAGAAACCATCAATATTATCGCAAGTCTGATACCCGAAACCAATAACTGGAATGGCCTCGGGGAAAAGTACACACACCATTGTATAAGTGCGAGTTTCTACTTTCAGATGCAACAGGAATTTCTCGAGTTCGTCAATCCGTTCGCGAGATATGGGAGTTAGAAGTTATGGAATGCTTGAAAAACCATGCAAATTTTCGCAAGCCTGATACTCGAAACCAATAACTACTATGGCCTAGGGCAAAAATGCACATACCGTTGAAATCGGGCGAGTTTCTGCTTTCAGATGCAACAGGAATTTCTCGAGTTCGTCAATCCGTTCGCGAGATATGGGAGATAGAATTTATGGAATGCTTGAGAAACCTTCAAAATTTTCGCAAGTCTGATACACGAAAACAAATAACTGGAATGGCCTAGGGGAAAAGTACACACACCATTGTAATCGTGCGAGTTTCTACTTTCAGATGCAACAGGAATTTCTCGAGTTCGTCATTCCGTTCGTGAGATATGGGAGTTTGAAGTTAAGGAATGGTGGAGAAACCATCAAAATTTTCGCTGGTCTGATACTCGAAACCAATAACTGGAATGGCCTAGGTCAAAAATACACGTACCGTTATAATCGGGCGTGTTTCTGCTTTCAGATGCAATAGGAAATTCTCGAGTACGTCAATCCGTTCGCGAGATATGGGAGTTAGATGTTATGGAATGCTTGAGAAACCATCAATTTTCGCAAGCCTTATACTCGAAACCAATAACTACTATGGCCTAGGGCAAAATGGACATACCGTTGAAATCGGGCGAGTTTCTGCTTTCAGATGCAACAGGAATTTCTCGAGTTCGTCAATCCGTTCGCGAGATATGGGAGTTAGAAGTTATGGAATGCTTGAAAAACCATGAAAATTTTCGCAAGTCTGATACTCGAAACCAATAACTACTATGGCCTAGGGCAAAAATGCACATACCGTTGAAATCGGGCGAGTTTCTGCTTTCAGATGCAACAGGAATTTCTCGAGTTCGTCAATCTTTTCGCGAGATATGGGAGTTTGAAGTCAAGGAATGGTTGAGAAAGCTTCAAAATTTTCGCTGGTCTGATACTCGAAACCAATAACTACAATGGCCTAGGGGAAAAATACACACACCGTTGTAATCGGGCGAGTTTCTGTTGTCAGATGTAACAGGAATTTCTCGAGCTCGTCAATCCGTTCGCGAGATATGGGAGTTTGAAGTTAAGGAATGCTTGAGAAACCATCAATATTATCGCAAGTCTGATACTCGAAACCAATAACTACAAAGGCTTAGGGGAAAGATACACATACCGTTGTAATCGGGCGGGTTTCTGCTTTCAGATGCAACAGGAATTTCTCGAGTTCGTCAATCCGTTCGCGAGATATGGGAGTTACAAGTTATGGAATGCTTGAGAAACCATCAATTTTCGCAAGCCTTATACTCGAAACCAATAACTACTATGGCCTAGGGCAAAATGGACATACCGTTGAAATCGGGCGAGTTTCTGCTTTCAGATGCAACAGAAATTTCTCGAGTTCGTCAATCCGTTCGCGAGATATGGGAGTTGGAAGTTATGGAATGCTTGAGAAACCATCAAAATTTTCGCAAGTCTGATACTCGAAACCAATAACTACTATAGCCTAGGGCAAAAATGCACATACCGTTGAAATCGGGCGAGTTTCTGCTTTCAGATGCAACAGGAATTTCTCGAGTTCGTCAATCCGTTCGAGAGATATGGGAGTTTGAAGTTAAGGAATGGTTGAGAAACCTTCAAAATTTTCGCAAGTCTGATACCCAAACCAATAACTGGAATTGCCTAGGGGAAAAGTACACACGGCATTGTAATCGTGCGAGTTTCTACTTTCAGATGCAACAGGAATTTCTCGAGTTCGTCATTCCGTTCGCGAGATATGGGAGTTTGAAGTTAAGGAATGGTTGAGAAACCATCAAAATTTTCGCAATTCTGATGCTAGAAACCAATAACTACAATGGCCTAGGGGAAAAATACACATACCGTTGTAATCGGGCGAGTTTCTGCTTTCAGATGCAACAGAAATTTCTCGAGTTCGTCAATCCGTTCGCGAGATATGGGAGTTGGAAGTTATGGAATGCTTGAGAAACCATCAAAATTTTCGCAAGTCTGATACTCGAAACCAATAACTACTATAGCCTAGGGCAAAAATGCACATACCGTTGAAATCGGGCGAGTTTCTGCTTTCAGATGCAACAGGAATTTCTCGAGTTCGTCAATCCGTTCGAGAGATATGGGAGTTTGAAGTTAAGGAATGGTTGAGAAACCTTCAAAATTTTCGCAAGTCTGATACTCGAAACCATTAACTGGAATTGCCTAGGGGAAAAGTACACACGCCATTGTAATCGTGCGAGTTTCTACTTTCAGATGCAAGAGGAATTTCTCGAGTTCGTCATTCCGTTCGTGAGATATGGGAGTTTGAAGTTAAGGAGTGGTTGAGAAACCATCAAAATTTTCGCAAGTCTGATACTCGAAACCAATAACAACTATGGCCTAGGGCAAAAATACACATACCGTTGTAATCGGGCGAGTTTCTGCTTTCAGATGCAATAGGAAATTCTCGAGTTCGTCAATCCGTTCGCGAGATATGGAAGTTTGAAGTTAAGGAATGATTGAGAAACCATCAAAATTTTCGCATGTCTGATACTCCAAAACAAATAACTGGAATGGCCTAGGGGAAAAGTACACACACCATTGTAATCGTGCTAGTTTCTACTTTCAGAAGCAACAGGAATTTCTCGAGTTCGTCATTCCGTTCGTGAGATATGGGAGTTTGAAGTTAAGGAGTGGTTGAGAAACCATCAAAATTTTCGCAAGTCTGATACTCGAAACCAATAACAACTATGGCCTAGGGCAAAAATACACATACCGTTGTAATCGGGCGAGTTTCTGCTTTCAGATGCAATAGGAAATTCTCGAGTTCGTCAATCCGTTCGGGAGATATGGAAGTTTGAAGTTAAGGAATGATTGAGAAACCATCAAAATTTTCGCATGTCTGATACTCGAAAACAAATAACTGGAATGGCCTAGGGGAAAAGTACACAAACCATTGTAATCGTGCGAGTTTCTACTTTCAGAAGCAACAGGAATTTCTCGAGTTCGTCATTCCGTTCGTGAGATATGGGAGTTTGAAGTTAAGGAATTGTTGAGAAACCATCAAAATTTTCGCTGGTCTGATACTCGAAACCAATAACTGGAATGGCCTAGGTCAAAAATACACGTACCGTTATAATCGGGCGTGTTTCTGCTTTCAGATGCAATAGGAAATTCTCGAGTTCGTCAATCCGTTCGCGAGATATGGTAGTTTGAAGTTATGGAATGGTTGAGAAACCATCAAAATTTTCGCAAGTCTGATACTCGAAACCAATAACAACTATGGCCTAGGGCAAAAATACATATGCCGTTGTAATCGGGCGAGTTTCTACTTTCAGATGCAAGAGGAATTTCTCGAGTTCGTCATTCCGTTCGTGAGATATGGGAGTTTGAAGTTAAGGAGTGGTTGAGAAACCATCAAAATTTTCGCAAGTCTGATACTCGAAACCAATAACAACTATGGCCTAGGGCAAAAATACACATACCGTTGTAATCGGGCGAGTTTCTGCTTTCAGATGCAATAGGAAATTCTCGAGTTCGTCAATCCGTTCGCGAGATATGGTAGTTTGAAGTTATGGAATGGTTGAGAAACCTTCAAAATTTTCGCAAGTCTGATACTCGAAACCAATAACTGGAATTGCCTAGGGGAAAAGTACACACGCCATTGTAATCGTGCGAGTTTCTACTTTCAGATGCAAGAGGAATTTCTCGAGTTCGTCATTCCGTTCGTGAGATATGGGAGTTTGAAGTTAAGGAGTGGTTGAGAAACCATCAAAATTTTCGCAAGTCTGATACTCGAAACCAATAACAACTATGGCCTAGGGCAAAAATACACATACCGTTGTAATCGGGCGAGTTTCTGCTTTCAGATGCAATAGGAAATTCTCGAGTTCGTCAATCCGTTCGCGAGATATGGAAGTTTGAAGTTAAGGAATGATTGAGAAACCATCAAAATTTTCGCTGGTCTGATACTCGAAACCAATAACTGGAATGGCCTAGGTCAAAAATACACGTACCGTTATAATCGGGCGTGTTTCTGCTTTCAGATGCAATAGGAAATTCTCGAGTTCGTCAATCCGTTCGCGAGATATGGTAGTTTGAAGTTATGGAATGGTTGAGAAACCATCAAAATTTTCGCAAGTCTGATACTCGAAACCAATAACAACTATGGCCTAGGGCAAAAATACACATGCCGTTGTAATCGGGCGAGTTTCTGCTTTCAGATGCAACAGGAATTTCTCGAGTTCGTCATTCCGTTCGCGAGATATGGGAGTTTGAAGTTAAGGAATGGTTGAGAAACCATCAAAATTTTCGCAAGTCTGATACTCGAAACCAATAACTACAAAGCCATAGGGGAAAAATGCACATACCTTTGTAATCGGGCGAGTTTCCACTTTCAGATGCAACAGGAATTTCTCGAGTTCGTCATTCCGTTCGCGACATATGGGAGTTTGAAGTTAAGGAACGGTTGAGAAACCATCATAATTTTCGCAATTCTGATGCTAGAAACCAATAACTACAATGGTCTAGGGGAAAAATACACATACCGTTGTAATCGGGCGAGTTTCTGCTTTCAGATGCAACAGGAATTTCTCGAGTTCGTCAATCCGTTCGCGAGATATGGGAGTTTGAAGTTATGGAATGCTTGAGAAACCATCAAAATTTTCGCAAGTATGATACTCGAATCCAATAACCGGAATGGCCTAGGGGAAAAGTACACACACCATTGTAATCGTGCGAGTTTCTACTTTCAGATGCAACAGGAATTTCTCGAGTTCGTCATTCCGTTCGTGAGATATGGGAGTTTGAAGTTAAGGAATGGTTGAGAAACCATCAAAATTTTCGCAAGTCTGATACTCGAAACCAATAACTACAAAGGCGTAGGGGAAATATGCACATACCTTTGTAATCGGACGAGTTTCCACTTTCAGATGCAACAGGAATTTCTCGAGTTCGTCAATCCGTTCGCTAGATATGGGAGTTTGAAGTTAAGGAATGGTTGAGAAACCATCAAAATTTTCGCAATTCTGATGCTCGAAACCAATAAATACTATGGCCTAGGGCAAAAATGCACATACCGTTGAAATCGGGCGAGTTTCTGCTTTCAGATGCAACAGGAGTTTCTCGAGTTCGTCAATCCGTTCGCGAGATATGGGAGTTTGAAGTTAAGGAATGCTTGAGAAACCATCAATATTATCGCAAGTCTGATACCCGAAACCAATAACTGGAATGGCCTAGGGGAAAAGTACACACACCATTGTATAAGTGCGAGTTTCTACTTTCAGATGCAACAGGAATTTCTCGAGTTCGTCAATCCGTTCGCGAGATATGGGAGTTAGAAGTTATGGAGTGCTTGAAAAATCATGAAAATTTTCGCAAGTCTGATACTCGAAACCAATAACTACTATGGCCTAGGGCAAAAATGCACATACCGTTGAAATCGGGCGGGTTTCTGCTTTCAGATGCAACAGGAATTTCTCGAGTTCGTCAATCCGTTCGCGAGATATGGGAGTTTGAAGTTAAGGAATGGTTGAGAAACCTTCAAAATTTCCGCAAGTCTGATACTCGAAACCAATAACTGGAATTGCCTAGGGGAAAAGTACACATACCGTTGTAATCGGGCGGGTTTCTGCTGTCAGATGCAATAGGAAATTCCCGAGTTCGTCAATCCGTTCGCGAGATATGGGAGTTTGAAGTTAAGGAATGGTTGAGAAACCATCACAATTTTCGCAATTCTGATACTCGAAACCAATAACTACAATGGCCTAGGGGGAAAATACACATACCGTTGTAATCGGGCGAGTTTCTGCTTCCAGATGCAACAGGAGTTTCTCGAGTTCGTCAATCCGTTCGCGAGATATGGAAGTTTGAAGTTAAGGAATGATTGAAAAACCATCAAAATTTTCGCATGTCTGATACTCGAAAACAAATAACTGGAATGGCCTAGGGGAAAAGTACACACACCATTGTAATCGTGCTAGTTTCTACTTTCAGAAGCAACAGGAATTTCTCGAGTTCGTCATTCCGTTCGTGAGATATGGGAGTTTGAAATTAAGTAGTGGTTGAGAAACCATCAAAATTTTCGCAAGTCTGATACTCGAAACCAATAACAACTATGGCCTAGGGCAAAAATACACATACCGTTGTAATCGGGCGAGTTTCTGCTTTCAGATGCAATAGGAAATTCTCGAGTTCGTCAATCCGTTCGCGAGATATGGAAGTTTGAAGTTAAGGAATGATTGAGAAACCATCAAAATTTTCGCATGTTTGCTACTCGAAAACAAATAACTGGAATGGCCTAGGGGAAAAGTACACACACCATTGTAATCGTGCGAGTTTCTACTTTCAGAAGCAACAGGAATTTCTCGAGTTCGTCATTCCGTTCGTGAGATATGGGAGTTTGAAGTTAAGGAATGGTTGAGAAACCATCAAAATTTTCGCTGGTCTGATACTCGAAACCAATAACTGGAATGGCCTAGGTCAAAAATACACGTACCGTTATAATCGGGCGTGTTTCTGCTTTCAGATGCAATAGGAAATTCTCGAGTTCGTCAATCCGTTCGCGAGATATGGTAGTTTGAAGTTATGGAATGGTTGAGAAACCATCAAAATTTTCGCAAGTCTGATACTCGAAACCAATAACAACTATGGCCTAGGGCAAAAATACACATGCCGTTGTAATCGGGCGAGTTTCTACTTTCAGATGCAAGAGGAATTTCTCGAGTTCGTCATTCCGTTCGTGAGATATGGGAGTTTGAAGTTAAGGAGTGGTTGAGAAACCATCAAAATTTTCGCAAGTCTGATACTCGAAACCAATAACAACTATGGCCTAGGGCAAAAATACACATACCGTTGTAATCGGGCGAGTTTCTGCTTTCAGATGCAATAGGAAATTCTCGAGTTCGTCAATCCGTTCGCGAGATATGGTAGTTTGAAGTTATGGAATGGTTGAGAAACCTTCAAAATTTTCGCAAGTCTGATACTCGAAACAAATAACTGGAATTGCCTAGGGGAAAAGTACACACGCCATTGTAATCGTGCGAGTTTCTACTTTCAGATGCAAGAGGAATTTCTCGAGTTCGTCATTCCGTTCGTGAGATATGGGAGTTTGAAGTTAAGGAGTGGTTGAGAAACCATCAAAATTTTCGCAAGTCTGATACTCGAAACCAATAACAACTATGGCCTAGGGCAAAAATACACATACCGTTGTAATCGGGCGAGTTTCTGCTTTCAGATGCAATAGGAAATTCTCGAGTTCGTCAATCCGTTCGCGAGATATGGAAGTTTGAAGTTAAGGAATGATTGAGAAACCATCAAAATTTTCGCATGTCTGATACTCGAAAACAAATAACTGGAATGGCCTAGGGGAAAAGTACACACACCATTGTAATCGTGCGAGTTTCTACTTTCAGATGCAACAGGAATTTCTCGAGTTCGTCATTCCGTTCGTGAGATATGGGAGTTTGAAGTTAAGGAATGGTTGAGAAACCACCAAAATTTTCGCTGGTCTGATATTCGAAACAAATAACTGGAATGGCCTAGGTCAAAAATACACGTACCGTTGTAATCGGGCGTGTTTCTGCTTTCAGATGCAATAGGAAATTCTCGAGTTCGTCAATCCGTTCGCGAGATATGGTAGTTTGAAGTTATGGAATGGTTGAGAAACCATCAAAATTTTCGCAAGTCTGATACTCGAAACCAATAACAACTATGGCCTAGGGCAAAAATACACATGCCGTTGTAATCGGGCGAGTTTCTGCTTTCAGATGCAATAGGAAATTCTCGAGTTCGTCAATCCGTTCGCGAGATATGGAAGTTTGAAGTTAAGGAATGATTGAGAAACCATCAAAATTTTCGCATGTCTGATACTCGAAAACAACTAACTGGAATGGCCTAGGGGAAAAGTACATACACCATTGTAATCGTGCGAGTTTCTACTTTCAGATGCAACAGGAATTTCTCGAGTTCGTCATTCCGTTCGTGAGATATGGGAGTTTGAAGTTAAGGAATGGTTGAGAAACCACCAAAATTTTCGCTGGTCTGATATTCGAAACAAATAACTGGAATGGCCTAGGTCAAAAATACACGTACCGTTGTAATCGGGCGTGTTTCTGCTTTCAGATGCAATAGGAATTTCTCGAGTTCGTCAATCCGTTCGCGAGATATGGGAGTTTGAAGTTAAGGAATGCTCGAGAAACCATCAATATTATCGCAAGTCTGATACTCGAAACCAATAACTACAAAGGCCTAGGGGAAAAATACCCGTACAGGTGTAATCGGGCGAGTTTCTGCTTTCAGATGCAACAGGAATTTCTCGAGTTCGTCATTCCGTTCGCGAGATATGGGAGTTTGAAGTTAAGGAATGGTTGAGAAACCATCAAAATTTTCGCAAGTCTGATACTCGAAACCAATAACTACAAAGCCATAGGGGAAAAATGCACATACCTTTGTAATCGGGCGAGTTTCCACTTTCAGATGCAACAGGAATTTCTCGAGTTCGTCATTCCGTTCGCGACATATGGGAGTTTGAAGTTAAGGAACGGTTGAGAAACCATCATAATTTTCGCAATTCTGATGCTAGAAACCAATAACTACAATGGTCTAGGGGAAAAATACACATACCGTTGTAATCGGGCGAGTTTCTGCTTTCAGATGCAACAGGAATTTCTCGAGTTCGTCAATCCGTTCGCGAGATATGGGAGTTTGAAGTTATGGAATGCTTGAGAAACCATCAAAATTTTCGCAAGTATGATACTCGAATCCAATAACCGGAATGGCCTAGGGGAAAAGTACACACACCATTGTAATCGTGCGAGTTTCTACTTTCAGATGCAACAGGAATTTCTCGAGTTCGTCATTCCGTTCGTGAGATATGGGAGTTTGAAGTTAAGGAATGGTTGAGAAACCATCAAAATTTTCGCAAGTCTGATACTCGAAACCAATAACTACAAAGGCGTAGGGGAAATATGCACATACCTTTGTAATCGGACGAGTTTCCACTTTCAGATGCAACAGGAATTTCTCGAGTTCGTCAATCCGTTCGCTAGATATGGGAGTTTGAAGTTAAGGAATGGTTGAGAAACCATCAAAATTTTCGCAATTCTGATGCTCGAAACCAATAAATACTATGGCCTAGGGCAAAAATGCACATACCGTTGAAATCGGGCGAGTTTCTGCTTTCAGATGCAACAGGAGTTTCTCGAGTTCGTCAATCCGTTCGCGAGATATGGGAGTTTGAAGTTAAGGAATGGTTGAGAAACCATCAATATTATCGCAAGTCTGATACCCGAAACCAATAACTGGAATGGCCTAGGGGAAAAGTACACACACCATTGTATAAGTGCGAGTTTCTACTTTCAGATGCAACAGGAATTTCTCGAGTTCGTCATTCCGTTCGTGAGATATGGGAGTTTGAAGTTAAGGAATGGTTGAGAAACCATCAAAATTTTCGCAAGTCTGATACTCGAAACCAATAACTACTATGGCCTAGGGCAAAAATGCACATACCGTTGAAATCGGGCGGGTTTCTGCTTTCAGATGCAACAGGAATTTTTCGAGTTCGTCAATCCGTTCGCGAGATATGGGAGTTTGAAGTTAAGGAATGGTTGAGAAACCTTCAAAATTTCCGCAAGTCTGATACTCGAAACCAATAACTGGAATTGCCTAGGGGAAAAGTACACATACCGTTGTAATCGGGCGGGTTTCTGCTGTCAGATGCAATAGGAAATTCCCGAGTTCGTCAATCCGTTCGCGAGATATGGGAGTTTGAAGTTAAGGAATGGTTGAGAAACCATCACAATTTTCGCAATTCTGATACTCGAAACCAATAACTACAATGGCCTAGGGGGAAAATACACATACCGTTGTAATCGGGCGAGTTTCTGCTTCCAGATGCAACAGGAGTTTCTCGAGTTCGTCAATCCGTTCGCGAGATATGGAAGTTTGAAGTTAAGGAATGATTGAAAAACCATCAAAATTTTCGCATGTCTGATACTCGAAAAGAAAACAAATAACTGGAATGGCCTAGGGGAAAAGTACACACACCATTGTAATCGTGCTAGTTTCTACTTTCAGAAGCAACAGGAATTTCTCGAGTTCGTCATTCCGTTCGTGAGATATGGGAGTTTGAAATTAAGGAGTGGTTGAGAAACCATCAAAATTTTCGCAAGTCTGATACTCGAAACCAATAACAACTATGGCCTAGGGCAAAAATACACATACCGTTGTAATCGGGCGAGTTTCTGCTTTCAGATGCAATAGGAAATTCTCGAGTTCGTCAATCCGTTCGCGAGATATGGAAGTTTGAAGTTAAGGAATGATTGAGAAACCATCAAAATTTTCGCATGTCTGATACTCGAAAACAAATAACTGGAATGGCCTAGGGGAAAAGTACACACACCATTGTAATCGTGCGAGTTTCTACTTTCAGAAGCAACAGGAATTTCTCGAGTTCGTCATTCCGTTCGTGAGATATGGGAGTTTGAAGTTAAGGAATGGTTGAGAAACCATCAAAATTTTCGCTGGTCTGATACTCGAAACCAATAACTGGAATGGCCTAGGTCAAAAATACACGTACCGTTATAATCGGGCGTGTTTCTGCTTTCAGATGCAATAGGAAATTCTCGAGTTCGTCAATCCGTTCGCGAGATATGGTAGTTTGAAGTTATGGAATGGTTGAGAAACCATCAAAATTTTCGAAAGTCTGATACTCGAAACCAATAACAACTATGGCCTAGGGCAAAAATACACATGCCGTTGTAATCGGGCGAGTTTCTACTTTCAGATGCAAGAGGAATTTCTCGAGTTCGTCATTCCGTTCGTGAGATATGGGAGTTTGAAGTTAAGGAGTGGTTGAGAAACCATCAAAATTTTCGCATGTCTGATACTCGAAAACAACTAACTGGAATGGCCTAGGGGAAAAGTACATACACCATTGTAATCGTGCGAGTTTCTACTTTCAGATGCAACAGGAATTTCTCGAGTTCGTCATTCCGTTCGTGAGATATGGGAGTTTGAAGTTAAGGAATGGTTGAGAAACCACCAAAATTTTCGCTGGTCTGATATTCGAAACAAATAACTGGAATGGCCTAGGTCAAAAACACACGTACCGTTGTAATCGGGCGTGTTTCTGCTTTCAGATGCAATAGGAATTTCTCGAGTTCGTCAATCCGTTCGCGAGATATGGGAGTTTGAAGTTAAGGAATGCTTGAGAAACCATCAATATTATCGCAAGTCTGATACTCGAAACCAATAACTACAAAGGCCTAGGGGAAAAATACCCGTACAGGTGTAATCGGGCGAGTTTCTGCTTTCAGATGCAACAGGAATTTCTCGAGTTCGTCATTCCGTTCGCGAGATATGGGAGTTTGAAGTTAAGGAATGGTTGAGAAACCATCAAAATTTTCGCAAGTCTGATACTCGAAACCAATAACTACAAAGCCATAGGGGAAAAATGCACATACCTTTGTAATCGGGCGAGTTTCCACTTTCAGATGCAACAGGAATTTCTCGAGTTCGTCATTCCGTTCGCGACATATGGGAGTTTGAAGTTAAGGAACGGTTGAGAAACCATCATAATTTTCGCAATTCTGATGCTAGAAACCAATAACTACAATGGTCTAGGGGAAAAATACACATACCGTTGTATTCGGGCGAGTTTCTGCTTTCAGATGCAACAGGAATTTCTCGAGTTCGTCAATCCGTTCGCGAGATATGGGAGTTTGAAGTTATGGAATGCTTGAGAAACCATCAAAATTTTCGCAAGTATGATACTCGAATCCAATAACCGGAATGGCCTAGGGGAAAAGTACACACACCATTGTAATCGTGCGAGTTTCTACTTTCAGATGCAACAGGAATTTCTCGAGTTCGTCATTCCGTTCGTGAGATATGGGAGTTTGAAGTTAAGGAATGGTTGAGAAACCATCAAAATTTTCGCAAGTCTGATACTCGAAACCAATAACTACAAAGGCGTAGGGGAAATATGCACATACCTTTGTAATCGGACGAGTTTCCACTTTCAGATGCAACAGGAATTTCTCGAGTTCGTCAATCCGTTCGCTAGATATGGGAGTTTGAAGTTAAGGAATGGTTGAGAAACCATCAAAATTTTCGCAATTCTGATGCTCGAAACCAATAAATACTATGGCCTAGGGCAAAAATGCACATACCGTTGAAATCGGGCGAGTTTCTGCTTTCAGATGCAACAGGAGTTTCTCGAGTTCGTCAATCCGTTCGCGAGATATGGGAGTTTGAAGTTAAGGAATGCTTGAGAAACCATCAATATTATCGCAAGTCTGATACCCGAAACCAATAACTGGAATGGCCTAGGGGAAAAGTACACACACCATTGTATAAGTGCGAGTTTCTACTTTCAGATGCAACAGGAATTTCTCGAGTTCGTCAATCCGTTCGCGAGATATGGGAGTTAGAAGTTATGGAATGCTTGAAAAACCATGAAAATTTTCGCAAGTCTGATACTCGAAACCAATAACTACTATGGCCTAGGGCAAAAATGCACATACCGTTGAAATCGGGCGGGTTTCTGCTTTCAGATGCAACAGGAATTTCTCGAGTTCGTCAATCCGTTCGCGAGATATGGGAGTTTGAAGTTAAGGAATGGTTGAGAAACCTTCAAAATTTCCGCAAGTCTGATACTCGAAACCAATAACTGGAATTGCCTAGGGGAAAAGTACACATACCGTTGTAATCGGGCGGGTTTCTGCTGTCAGATGCAATAGGAAATTCCCGAGTTCGTCAATCCGTTCGCGAGATATGGGAGTTTGAAGTTAAGGAATGGTTGAGAAACCATCACAATTTTCGCAATTCTGATACTCGAAACCAATAACTACAATGGCCTAGGGGGAAAATACACATACCGTTGTAATCGGGCGAGTTTCTGCTTCCAGATGCAACAGGAGTTTCTCGAGTTCGTCAATCCGTTCGCGAGATATGGAAGTTTGAAGTTAAGGAATGATTGAGAAACCATCAAAATTTTCGCAAGTATGATACTCGAAACCAATAACTGGAATGGCCTAGGGGAGAAGTACACACACCATTGTAATCGTGCGAGTTTCTACTTTCAGATGCAACAGGAATTTCTCGAGTTCGTCATTCCGTTCGTGAGATATGGGAGTTTGAAGTTCAGGAATGCTTGAGAAACCATCAAAATTTTCGCAAGTCTGATACTCGAAACCAATAACAACTATGGCCTAGGGCAAAAATACACATGCCGTTGTAATCGGGCGAGTTTCTGCTTTCAGATGCACTAGGAAATTCTCGAGTTCGTCAATCCGTTCGCGAGATATGGAAGTTTGAAGTTAAGGAATGATTTAGAAACCATCAAAATTTTCGCATGTCTGATACTCGAAAACAACTAACTGGAATGGCCTAGGGGAAAAGTACACACACCATTGTAATCGTGCGAGTTTCTACTTTCAGATGCAACAGGAATTTCTCGAGTTCGTCATTCCGTTCGTGAGATATGGGAGTTTGAAGTTAAGGAATGGTTGAGAAACCACCAAAATTTTCGCTGGTCTGATACTCGAAACCAATAACTGGAATGGCCTAGGTCAAAAATACACGTACCGTTGTAATCGGGCGTGTTTCTGCTTTCAGATGCAATAGGAATTTCTCGAGTTCGTCAATCCGTTCGCGAGATATGGGAGTTTGAAGTTAAGGAATGCTTGAGAAACCATCAATATTATCGCAAGTCTGATACTCGAAACCAATAACTACAAAGGCCTAGGGGAAAAATACCCGTACCGGTGTAATCGGGCGAGTTTCTGCTTTCAGATGCAACAGGAATTTCTCGAGTTCGTCATTCCGTTCGCGAGATATGGGAGTTTGAAGTTAAGGAATGGTTGAGAAATCATCAAAATTTTCGCAAGTCTGATACTCGAAACCAATAACTACAAAGCCATAGGGGAAAAATGCACATACCTTTGTAATCGGGCGAGTTTCCACTTTCAGATGCAACAGGAATTTCTCGAGTTCGTCATTCCGTTCGCGAGATATGGGAGTTTGAAATTAAGGAGCGGTTGAGAAACCATCAAAATTTTCGCAATTCTGATGCCAGAAACCAATAACTAAAATGGTCTAGGGGAAAAATACACATACCGTTGTAATCGGGCGAGTTTCTGCTTTCAGATGCAACAGGAATTTCTCGAGTTCGTCATTCCGTTCGTGAGATATGGGAGTTTGAAGTTATGGAATGCTTGAGAAACCATCAAAATTTTCGCAAGTATGATACTCGAATCCAATAACTGGAATGGGCTAGGGGAGAAGTACACACACCATTGTAATCGTGCGAGTTTCTACTTTCAGATGCAACAGGAATTTCTCGAGTTCGTCATTCCGTTCGTGAGATATGGGAGTTTGAAGTTATGGAATGCTTGAGAAACCATCAAAATTTTCGCAAGTATGATACTCGAATCCAATAACTGGAATGGCCTAGGGGAAAAGGACAGACACCATTGTAATCGGGCGAGTTTCTGCTTTCAGATGCAACAGGAATTTCTCGAGTTCGTCAATCCGTTCGCGAGATATGGGAGTTTGAAGTTATGGAATGCTTGAGAAACCATCAAAATTTTCGCAAGTATGATACTCGAAACCAATAACTACAAAGGCATAGGGGAAATATGCACATACCTTTGTAATCGGACGAGTTTCCACTTTCAGATGCAACAGGAATTTCTCGAGTTCGTCAATCCGTTCGCGAGATATGGGAGTTTGAAGTTAAGGAGTGGTTGAGAAACCATCAAAATTTTCGCAATTCTGATGCTCGAAACCAATAAATACTATGGCCTAGGGCAAAAATGCACATACCGTTGAAATCGGGCGAGTTTCTGCTTTCAGATGCAACAGGAGTTTCTCGAGTTCGTCAATCCGTTCGCGAGATATGGGAGTTTGAAGTTAAGGAATGCTTGAGAAACCATCAATATTATCGCAAGTCTGATACCCGAAACCAATAACTGGAATGGCCTAGGGGAAAAGTACACACACCATTGTATAAGTGCGAGTTTCTACTTTCAGATGCAACAGGAATTTCTCGAGTTTGTCAATCCGTTCGCGAGATATGGGAGTTAGAAGTTATGGAATGCTTGAAAAACCATGAAAATTTTCGCAAGTCTGATACTCGAAACCAATTACTACTATGGCCTAGGGCAAAAATGCACATACCGTTGAAATCGGGCGGGTTTCTGCTTTCAGATGCAACAGGAATTTCTCGAGTTCGTCAATCCGTTCGCGAGATATGGGAGTTTGAAGTTAAGGAATGGTTGAGAAACCTTCAAAATTTTCGCAAGTCTGATACTCGAAACCAATAACTACAATGGCCTAGGGGGAAAATACACATACCGTTGTAATCGGGCGAGTTTCTGCTTCCAGATGCAACAGGAGTTTCTCGAGTTCGTCAATCCGTTCGCGAGATATGGGAGTTTGAAGTTAAGGAATGGTTGAGAAACCATCAAAACTTTCGCAAGTCTGATACTCGAAACCAATAACTACAAAGGCATAGGGGAAAAATGCAAATACCTTTGTAATCGGACGAGTTTCCACTTTCAGATGCAACAGGAATTTCTCGAGTTCGTCATTCCGTTCGCGAGATATGGGAGTTTGAAGTTAAGGAATGGTTGAGAAACCATCAAAATTTTCGCAATTCTGATGCTAGAAACCAATAACTACAATGGCCTAGGGGAAAAATACACATACCGTTGTAATCGGGCGAGTTTCTGCTTTCAGATGCAACAGAAATTTCTCGAGTTCGTCAATCCGTTCGCGAGATATGGGAGTTAGAAGTTATGGAATGCTTGAGAAACCATCAAAATTTTCGAAAGTCTGATACTCGAAACCAATAACTACTATAGCCTAGGGCAAAAATGCACATACGGTTGAAATCGGGCGAGTTTCTGCTTTCAGATGCAACAGGAATTTCTCGAGTTCGTCAATCCGTTCGCGAGATATGGGAGTTTGAAGTTAAGGAATGGTTGAGAAACCTTCAAAATTTTCGCAAGTCTGATACTCGAAACCAATAACTGGAATTGCCTAGGGCAAAAGTACACACGCCATTGTAATCGTGCGAGTATCTACTTTCAGATGCAAGAGGAATTTCTCGAGTTCGTCATTCCGTTCGTGAGATATGGGAGTTTGAAGTTAAGGAGTGGTTGAGAAACCATCAAAATTTTCGCAAGTCTGATACTCGAAACCAATAACAACTATGGCCTAGGGCAAAAATACACATACCGTTGTAATCAGGCGAGTTTCTGCTTTCAGAAGCAATAGGAAATTCTCGAGTTCGTCAATCCGTTCGCGAGATATGGAAGTTTGAAGTTAAGGAATGATTGAGAAACCATCAAAATTTTCGCATGTCTGATACTCGAAAACAAATAACTGGAACGGCCTAGGGGAAAAGTACACACACCATTGTAATCGTGCGAGTTTCTACTTTCGGATGCAACAGGAATTTCTCGAGTTCGTCATTCCGTTCGCGAGATATGGGAGTTAGAAGTTATGGAATGCTTGAGAAACCATCAAAATTTTCGCAAGTCTGATACTCGAAACCAATAACTACTATGGCCTAGGGCAAAAATGCACATACCGTTGAAATCGGGCGAGCTTCTACTTTCAGATGCAAAAGGAATTTCTCGAGTTCGTCAATCCGTTCGCGAGATATGGGAGTTTGAAGTTAAGGAATGGTTGAGAAAGCTTCAAAATTTTCGCTGGTCTGATACTCGAAACCAATAACTGGAATGGCCTAGGTCAAAAATACACGTACCGTTGTAATCGGGCGTGTTTCTGCTTTCAGATGCAATAGGAATTTCTCGAGTTCGTCAATCCGTTCGCGAGATATGGGAGTTTGAAGTTAAGGAATGCTTGAGAAACCATCATTATTATCGCAAGTCTGATACTCGAAACCAATAACTACAAAGGCCTAGGGGAAAAATACCCGTACCGGTGTAATCGGGCGAGTTTCTGCTTTCAGATGCAACAGGAATTTCTCGAGTTCGTCATTCCGTTCGCGAGATATGGGAGTTTGAAGTTAAGGAATGGTTGAGAAACCATCAAAATTTTCGCAAGTCTGATACTCGAAACCAATTACTACTATGGCCTAGGGCAAAAATGCACATACCGTTGAAATCGGGCGGGTTTCTGCTTTCAGATGCAACAGGAATTTCTCGAGTTCGTCAATCCGTTCGCGAGATATGGGAGTTTGAAGTTAAGGAATGGTTGAGAAACCTTCAAAATTTTCGCAAGTCTGATACTCGAAACCAATAACTACAATGGCCTAGGGGGAAAATACACATACCGTTGTAATCGGGCGAGTTTCTGCTTCCAGATGCAACAGGAGTTTCTCGAGTTCGTCAATCCGTTCGCGAGATATGGGAGTTTGAAGTTAAGGAATGGTTGAGAAACCATCAAAACTTTCGCAAGTCTGATACTCGAAACCAATAACTACAAAGGCATAGGGGAAAAATGCAAATACCTTTGTAATCGGACGAGTTTCCACTTTCAGATGCAACAGGAATTTCTCGAGTTCGTCATTCCGTTCGCGAGATATGGGAGTTTGAAGTTAAGGAATGGTTGAGAAACCATCAAAATTTTCGCAATTCTGATGCTAGAAACCAATAACTACAATGGCCTAGGGGAAAAATACACATACCGTTGTAATCGGGCGAGTTTCTGCTTTCAGATGCAACAGAAATTTCTCGAGTTCGTCAATCCGTTCGCGAGATATGGGAGTTAGAAGTTATGGAATGCTTGAGAAACCATCAAAATTTTCGAAAGTCTGATACTCGAAACCAATAACTACTATAGCCTAGGGCAAAAATGCACATACGGTTGAAATCGGGCGAGTTTCTGCTTTCAGATGCAACAGGAATTTCTCGAGTTCGTCAATCCGTTCGCGAGATATGGGAGTTTGAAGTTAAGGAATGGTTGAGAAACCTTCAAAATTTTCGCAAGTCTGATACTCGAAACCAATAACTGGAATTGCCTAGGGCAAAAGTACACACGCCATTGTAATCGTGCGAGTATCTACTTTCAGATGCAAGAGGAATTTCTCGAGTTCGTCATTCCGTTCGTGAGATATGGGAGTTTGAAGTTAAGGAGTGGTTGAGAAACCATCAAAATTTTCGCAAGTCTGATACTCGAAACCAATAACAACTATGGCCTAGGGCAAAAATACACATACCGTTGTAATCAGGCGAGTTTCTGCTTTCAGAAGCAATAGGAAATTCTCGAGTTCGTCAATCCGTTCGCGAGATATGGAAGTTTGAAGTTAAGGAATGATTGAGAAACCATCAAAATTTTCGCATGTCTGATACTCGAAAACAAATAACTGGAACGGCCTAGGGGAAAAGTACACACACCATTGTAATCGTGCGAGTTTCTACTTTCGGATGCAACAGGAATTTCTCGAGTTCGTCATTCCGTTCGCGAGATATGGGAGTTAGAAGTTATGGAATGCTTGAGAAACCATCAAAATTTTCGCAAGTCTGATACTCGAAACCAATAACTACTATGGCCTAGGGCAAAAATGCACATACCGTTGAAATCGGGCGAGTTTCTACTTTCAGATGCAAAAGGAATTTCTC
This sequence comes from Ptiloglossa arizonensis, assembly GCF_051014685.1. Taxonomy (NCBI): domain Eukaryota; kingdom Metazoa; phylum Arthropoda; class Insecta; order Hymenoptera; family Colletidae; genus Ptiloglossa; species Ptiloglossa arizonensis. The sequence continues at coordinate 668,180 of NW_027478501.1, forward strand.
GAGTTCGTCAATCCGTTCGCGAGATATGGGAGTTTGAAGTTAAGGAATGGTTGAGAAAGCTTCAAAATTTTCGCTGGTCTGATACTCGAAACCAATAACTGGAATGGCCTAGGTCAAAAATACTCGTACCGTTGTAATCGGGCGTGTTTCTGCTTTCAGATGCAATAGGAATTTCTCGAGTTCGTCAATCCGTTCGCGAGATATGGGAGTTTGAAGTTAAGGAATGCTTGAGAAACCATCATTATTATCGCAAGTCTGATACTCGAAACCAATAACTACAAAGGCCTAGGGGAAAAATACCCGTACCGGTGTAATCGGGCGAGTTTCTGCTTTCAGATGCAACAGGAATTTCTCGAGTTCGTCATTCCGTTCGCGAGATATGGGAGTTTGAAGTTAAGGAATGGTTGAGAAACCATCAAAATTTTCGCAAGTCTGATACTCGAAACCAATAACTACAAAGCCATAGGGGAAAAATGCACATTCCTTTGTAATCGGGCGAGTTTCCACTTTCAGATGCAACAGGAATTTCTCGAGTTCGTCAATCCGTTCATGAGATATGGGAGTTTGAAGTTAAGGAATGCTTGAGAAACCATCAATATTATCGCAAGTCTGATACTCGAAACCAATAACTACAAAGGCCTAGGGGAAAAATACCCGTACCGGTGTAATCGGGCGAGTTTCTGCTTTCAGATGCAACAGGAATTTCTCGAATTCGTCAATCCGTTCGCGAGATATGGGAGTTTGAAGTTATGGAATGCTTGAGAAACCATCAAAATTTTCGCAAGTATGATACTCGAAACCAATTACTACTATGGCCTAGGGCAAAAATGCACATACCGTTGAAATCGGGCGAGTTTCTGCTTTCAGATGCAACAGGAATTTCTCGAGTTCGTCAATCCGTTCGCGAGATATGGGAGTTTGAAGTTAAGGAGTGGTTGAGAAACCATCAAAATTTTCGCAATTCTGATGCTCGAAACCAATAAATACTATGGCCTAGGGCAAAAATGCACATACCGTTGAAATCGGGCGAGTTTCTGCTTTCAGATGCAACAGGAGTTTCTCGAGTTCGTCAATCCGTTCGCGAGATATGGGAGTTTGAAGTTAAGGAATGCTTGAGAAACCATCAATATTATCGCAAGTCTGATACCCGAAACCAATAACTGGAATGGCCTAGGGGAAAAGTACACACACCATTGTATAAGTGCGAGTTTCTACTTTCAGATGCAACAGGAATTTCTCGAGTTTGTCAATCCGTTCGCGAGATATGGGAGTTAGAAGTTATGGAATGCTTGAAAAACCATGAAAATTTTCGCAAGTCTGATACTCGAAACCAATTACTACTATGGCCTAGGGCAAAAATGCACATACCGTTGAAATCGGGCGGGTTTCTGCTTTCAGATGCAACAGGAATTTCTCGAGTTCGTCAATCCGTTCGCGAGATATGGGAGTTTGAAGTTAAGGAATGGTTGAGAAACCTTCAAAATTTTCGCAAGTCTGATACTCGAAACCAATAACTACAATGGCCTAGGGGGAAAATACACATACCGTTGTAATCGGGCGAGTTTCTGCTTCCAGATGCAACAGGAGTTTCTCGAGTTCGTCAATCCGTTCGCGAGATATGGGAGTTTGAAGTTAAGGAATGGTTGAGAAACCATCAAAACTTTCGCAAGTCTGATACTCGAAACCAATAACTACAAAGGCATAGGGGAAAAATGCAAATACCTTTGTAATCGGACGAGTTTCCACTTTCAGATGCAACAGGAATTTCTCGAGTTCGTCATTCCGTTCGCGAGATATGGGAGTTTGAAGTTAAGGAATGGTTGAGAAACCATCAAAATTTTCGCAATTCTGATGCTAGAAACCAATAACTACAATGGCCTAGGGGAAAAATACACATACCGTTGTAATCGGGCGAGTTTCTGCTTTCAGATGCAACAGAAATTTCTCGAGTTCGTCAATCCGTTCGCGAGATATGGGAGTTAGAAGTTATGGAATGCTTGAGAAACCATCAAAATTTTCGAAATTCTGATACTCGAAACCAATAACTACTATAGCCTAGGGCAAAAATGCACATACGGTTGAAATCGGGCGAGTTTCTGCTTTCAGATGCAACAGGAATTTCTCGAGTTCGTCAATCCGTTCGCGAGATATGGGAGTTTGAAGTTAAGGAATGGTTGAGAAACCTTCAAAATTTTCGCAAGTCTGATACTCGAAACCAATAACTACAATGGCCTAGGGGGAAAATACACATACCGTTGTAATCGGGCGAGTTTCTGCTTCCAGATGCAACAGGAGTTTCTCGAGTTCGTCAATCCGTTCGCGAGATATGGGAGTTTGAAGTTAAGGAATGGTTGAGAAACCATCAAAACTTTCGCAAGTCTGATACTCGAAACCAATAACTACAAAGGCATAGGGGAAAAATGCAAATACCTTTGTAATCGGACGAGTTTCCACTTTCAGATGCAACAGGAATTTCTCGAGTTCGTCATTCCGTTCGCGAGATATGGGAGTTTGAAGTTAAGGAATGGTTGAGAAACCATCAAAATTTTCGCAATTCTGATGCTAGAAACCAATAACTACAATGGCCTAGGGGAAAAATACACATACCGTTGTAATCGGGCGAGTTTCTGCTTTCAGATGCAACAGAAATTTCTCGAGTTCGTCAATCCGTTCGCGAGATATGGGAGTTAGAAGTTATGGAATGCTTGAGAAACCATCAAAATTTTCGAAATTCTGATACTCGAAACCAATAACTACTATAGCCTAGGGCAAAAATGCACATACGGTTGAAATCGGGCGAGTTTCTGCTTTCAGATGCAACAGGAATTTCTCGAGTTCGTCAATCCGTTCGCGAGATATGGGAGTTTGAAGTTAAGGAATGGTTGAGAAACCTTCAAAATTTTCGCAAGTCTGATACTCGAAACCAATAACTGGAATTGCCTAGGGCAAAAGTACACACGCCATTGTAATCGTGCGAGTATCTACTTTCAGATGCAAGAGGAATTTCTCGAGTTCGTCATTCCGTTCGTGAGATATGGGAGTTTGAAGTTAAGGAGTGGTTGAGAAACCATCAAAATTTTCGCAAGTCTGATACTCGAAACCAATAACAACTATGGCCTAGGGCAAAAATACACATACCGTTGTAATCAGGCGAGTTTCTGCTTTCAGAAGCAATAGGAAATTCTCGAGTTCGTCAATCCGTTCGCGAGATATGGAAGTTTGAAGTTAAGGAATGATTGAGAAACCATCAAAATTTTCGCATGTCTGATACTCGAAAACAAATAACTGGAACGGCCTAGGGGAAAAGTACACACACCATTGTAATCGTGCGAGTTTCTACTTTCAGATGCAACAGGAATTTCTCGAGTTCGTCATTCCGTTCGCGAGATATGGGAGTTAGAAGTTATGGAATGCTTGAGAAACCATCAAAATTTTCGCAAGTCTGATACTCGAAACCAATAACTACTATGGCCTAGGGCAAAAATGCACCCCCCCTGATCCGGGTGGGTGAGACAGACGTCGAGGTGAGGTCTCAGATGAAATATCTGGGACTTCACCTCGACAGCCACTGGCGCTTCGAGGGCCATTTCCGGGCCCTGGCCCCGCGGTTGGAGAGGATAGTTGGCGCTTTGGGCCGTATCCTCCCCAACCTGCGGGGCCCGAGTGACCGGGGTTCGCCGCCTCTACGCGGGAATGGTCCACTCGGTGGCCCTATACGGGGCCCCCGTTTGGGCGGGCGACCTGGCCGCCTCCCGGCGCAGCAAGGTATTGCTGCGCCGGGTTCAAAGGCGGCTTGCACTGCGGATCGCCCGGGGGTACCGGACCGTTTCGTATGAGGCGGCGAGCGTCCTGTCAGGGCTACCCCCGGCGGACTTTGATCGCGGGCGCGCATGCGGCTTTCTACGAGGGCCGCATGCGCGCCCGCGAGGATGGGGTGGTCCTGGCGGGCTGCGAGGTGGAGGCCCTGAGGCGCCAGGCCCGGGAGTCCATGCTGCAGCTTTGGCAGCAGCGGCTGGCCGAGCCGTTGTTCGGCCAGAGGACTGTCCGGGCTATCCGGCCGGTCCTGTTTGAGTGGCTGGGTAGGCGCTTCGGCTCACTCACCTACCGGTTGGTGCAGGTGCTGTCCGGGCACGGATGCTTCGGTCAGTACCTGTGCCGGATCGGTGTGGAAGAGGCGGCGCGCTGCTGGCACTGTCCAGCGGACGAGGACACGGCGCAACACACCCTCGAGGTGTGTCCGGCCTGGGGGGTGGAGCGCCGTGTCCTCACGGCCGTGATTGGGGCGGACCTATCGCTGCCGGGCGTGGTACAGGCCATGCTCGGCAGCGAGACGAAGTGGCGGGCCGTGGCCTCCTTCTGCGAGGAGGTAATCTCGCGGAAGGAGGCCGCGAGCCGCATTCGCGAGAGCGGGAGACCGCGAGCGAGGCCTCGTCCGAGGCCGGGGGCGGGTGGGCCTCCGGAAGGGCTGGGGAGGCCACCCTGAGAGCGGCGGGCGGGGGTGCGTAGCCCTTGAGGCTCGTGCCACCGCCCGTCGTCTGAGGGGTGGGAGGAATAAGGGACGGCGACGCTCTCGAGGGCGGAGAGGCCAGAGCCGCCCTCGGGAGCGTACGAGCCGGGGTGCGGCCGCGCCGACGGCACGGTCCCAGGGCCGTGCCTCCGGCGCGGCTATGGGGGGCCGTGGGCGGTCGCGAGTGTGGGACTCGCGGCCGCCCTCGGGCGGCCCCCGGGAGTGGGACGTCGGAGCAGTGTGGCCCTGCTCCGACGTCGGGCGCCAGAGCGCCGAGGAGAAAAAACAGGGAAGGGAGGGTGAAGTACCCCCTCCCTTCCCTGGAACGGGAGGACACGGGCGCGAGAGCCCTGCACGGGGGAGCACCTGATGTTATGATGTCTTCGGTCCCAGGTGCTCCCCCTGCATAGTGCGAGGATGGCCACCGTGGTGGGTTTTAGTGGGTAGGTCCCGCGCCCGATGGGTTTCCTTCCGGGCGCGGGGAATCCCACACTCCCCCCGCCCCTCCCCAGGCGGCGGGGGGGGTCTTTCGAAGATTTCCCCCACGTTAATAATAAAAAAAAAAAAAAGGGCAAAAATGCACATACCGTTGAAATCGGGCGAGTTTCTACTTTCAGATGCAAAAGGAATTTCTCGAGTTCGTCAATCCGTTCGCGAGATATGGGAGTTTGAAGTTAAGGAATGGTTGAGAAAGCTTCAAAATTTTCGCTGGTCTGATACTCGAAACCAATAACTGGAATGGCCTAGGTCAAAAATACACGTACCGTTGTAATCGGGCGTGTTTCTGCTTTCAGATGCAATAGGAATTTCTCGAGTTCGTCAATCCGTTCGCGAGATATGGGAGTTTGAAGTTAAGGAATGCTTGAGAAACCATCATTATTATCGCAAGTCTGATACTCGAAACCAATAACTACAAAGGCCTAGGGGAAAAATACCCGTACCGGTGTAATCGGGCGAGTTTCTGCTTTCAGATGCAACAGGAATTTCTCGAGTTCGTCATTCCGTTCGCGAGATATGGGAGTTTGAAGTTAAGGAATGGTTGAGAAACCATCAAAATTTTCGCTAGTCTGATACTCGAAACCAATAACTACAAAGCCATAGGGGAAAAATGCACATTCCTTTGTAATCGGGCGAGTTTCCACTTTCAGATGCAACAGGAATTTCTCGAGTTCGTCAATCCGTTCATGAGATATGGGAGTTTGAAGATAAGGAATGCTTGAGAAACCATCAATATTATCGCAAGTCTGATACTCGAAACCAATAACTACAAAGGCCTAGGGGAAAAATACCCGTACCGGTGTAATCGGGCGAGTTTCTGCTTTCAGATGCAACAGGAATTTCTCGAATTCGTCAATCCGTTCGCGAGATATGGGAGTTTGAAGTTATGGAATGCTTGAGAAACCATCAAAATTTTCGCAAGTATGATACTCGAAACCAATAACTACAAAGGCATAGGGAAAATATGCACATACCTTTGTAATCGGACGAGTTTCCACTTTCAGATGCAACAGGAATTTCTCGAGTTCGTCAATCCGTTCATGAGATATGGGAGTTTGAAGATAAGGAATGCTTGAGAAACCATCAATATTATCGCAAGTCTGATACTCGAAACCAATAACTACAAAGGCCTAGGGGAAAAATACCCGTACCGATGTAATCGGGCGAGTTTCTGCTTTCAGATGCAACAGGAATTTCTCGAATTCGTCAATCCGTTCGCGAGATATGGGAGTTTGAAGTTATGGAATGCTTGAGAAACCATCAAAATTTTCGCAAGTATGATACTCGAAACCAATAACTACAAAGGCATAGGGGAAATATGCACATACCTTTGTAATCGGACGAGTTTCCACTTTCAGATGCAACAGGAATTTCTCGAGTTCGTCAATCCGTTCGCGAGATATGGGAGTTTGAAGTTAAGGAGTGGTTGAGAAACCATCAAAATTTTCGCAATTCTGATGCTCGAAACCAATAAATACTATGGCCTAGGGCAAAAATGCACATACCGTTGAAATCGGGCGAGTTTCTGCTTTCAGATGCAACAGGAGTTTCTTGAGTTCGTCAATCCGTTCGCGAGATATGGGAGTTTGAAGTTAAGGAATGCTTGAGAAACCATCAATATTATCGCAAGTCTGATACCCGAAACCAATAACTGGAATGGCCTAGGGGAAAAGTACACACACCATTGTATAAGTGCGAGTTTCTACTTTCAGATGCAACAGCAATTTCTCGAGTTTGTCAATCCGTTCGCGAGATATGGGAGTTAGAAGTTATGGAATGCTTGAAAAACCATGAAAATTTTCGCAAGTCTGATACTCGAAACCAATTACTACTATGGCCTAGGGCAAAAATGCACATACCGTTGAAATCGGGCGGGTTTCTGCTTTCAGATGCAACAGGAATTTCTCGAGTTCGTCAATCCGTTCGCGAGATATGGGAGTTTGAAGTTAAGGAATGGTTGAGAAACCTTCAAAATTTTCGCAAGTCTGATACTCGAAACCAATAACTACAATGGCCTAGGGGGAAAATACACATACCGTTGTAATCGGGCGAGTTTCTGCTTCCAGATGCAACAGGAGTTTCTCGAGTTCGTCAATCCGTTCGCGAGATATGGGAGTTTGAAGTTAAGGAATGGTTGAGAAACCATCAAAACTTTCGCAAGTCTGATACTCGAAACCAATAACTACAAAGGCATAGGGGAAAAATGCAAATACCTTTGTAATCGGACGAGTTTCCACTTTCAGATGCAACAGGAATTTCTCGAGTTCGTCATTCCGTTCGCGAGATATGGGAGTTTGAAGTTAAGGAATGGTTGAGAAACCATCAAAATTTTCGCAATTCTGATGCTAGAAACCAATAACTACAATGGCCTAGGGGAAAAATACACATACCGTTGTAATCGGGCGAGTTTCTGCTTTCAGATGCAACAGAAATTTCTCGAGTTCGTCAATCCGTTCGCGAGATATGGGAGTTAGAAGTTATGGAATGCTTGAGAAACCATCAAAATTTTCGAAAGTCTGATACTCGAAACCAATAACTACTATAGCCTAGGGCAAAAATGCACATACGGTTGAAATCGGGCGAGTTTCTGCTTTCAGATGCAACAGGAATTTCTCGAGTTCGTCAATCCGTTCGCGAGATATGGGAGTTTGAAGTTAAGGAATGGTTGAGAAACCATCAAAATTTTCGCAATTCTGATGCTAGAAACCAATAACTACAATGGCCTAGGGGAAAAATACACATACCGTTGTAATCGGGCGAGTTTCTGCTTTCAGATGCAACAGAAATTTCTCGAGTTCGTCAATCCGTTCGCGAGATATGGGAGTTAGAAGTTATGGAATGCTTGAGAAACCATCAAAATTTTCGAAAGTCTGATACTCGAAACCAATAACTACTATAGCCTAGGGCAAAAATGCACATACGGTTGAAATCGGGCGAGTTTCTGCTTTCAGATGCAACAGGAATTTCTCGAGTTCGTCAATCCGTTCGCGAGATATGGGAGTTTGAAGTTAAGGAGTGGTTGAGAAACCATCAAAATTTTCGCAATTCTGATGCTCGAAACCAATAAATACTATGGCCTAGGGCAAAAATGCACATACCGTTGAAATCGGGCGAGTTTCTGCTTTCAGATGCAACAGGAATTTCTCGAGTTCGTCAATCCGTTCGCGAGATATGGGAGTTTGAAGTTAAGGAGTGGTTGAGAAACCATCAAAATTTTCGCAATTCTGATGCTCGAAACCAATAAATACTATGGCCTAGGGCAAAAATGCACATACCGTTGAAATCGGGCGAGTTTCTGCTTTCAGATGCAACAGGAGTTTCTCGAGTTCGTCAATCCGTTCGCGAGATATGGGAGTTTGAAGTTAAGGAATGCTTGAGAAACCATCAATATTATCGCAAGTCTGATACCCGAAACCAATAACTGGAATGGCCTAGGGGAAAAGTACACACACCATTGTATAAGTGCGAGTTTCTACTTTCAGATGCAACAGGAATTTCTCGAGTTTGTCAATCCGTTCGCGAGATATGGGAGTTAGAAGTTATGGAATGCTTGAAAAACCATGAAAATTTTCGCAAGTCTGATACTCGAAACCAATTACTACTATGGCCTAGGGCAAAAATGCACATACCGTTGAAATCGGGCGGGTTTCTGCTTTCAGATGCAACAGGAATTTCTCGAGTTCGTCAATCCGTTCGCGAGATATGGGAGTTTGAAGTTAAGGAATGGTTGAGAAACCTTCAAAATTTTCGCAAGTCTGATACTCGAAACCAATAACTACAATGGCCTAGGGGGAAAATACACATACCGTTGTAATCGGGCGAGTTTCTGCTTCCAGATGCAACAGGAGTTTCTCGAGTTCGTCAATCCGTTCGCGAGATATGGGAGTTTGAAGTTAAGGAATGGTTGAGAAACCATCAAAACTTTCGCAAGTCTGATACTCGAAACCAATAACTACAAAGGCATAGGGGAAAAATGCAAATACCTTTGTAATCGGACGAGTTTCCACTTTCAGATGCAACAGGAATTTCTCGAGTTCGTCATTCCGTTCGCGAGATATGGGAGTTTGAAGTTAAGGAATGGTTGAGAAACCATCAAAATTTTCGCAATTCTGATGCTAGAAACCAATAACTACAATGGCCTAGGGGAAAAATACACATACCGTTGTAATCGGGCGAGTTTCTGCTTTCAGATGCAACAGAAATTTCTCGAGTTCGTCAATCCGTTCGCGAGATATGGGAGTTAGAAGTTATGGAATGCTTGAGAAACCATCAAAATTTTCGAAAGTCTGATACTCGAAACCAATAACTACTATAGCCTAGGGCAAAAATGCACATACGGTTGAAATCGGGCGAGTTTCTGCTTTCAGATGCAACAGGAATTTCTCGAGTTCGTCAATCCGTTCGCGAGATATGGGAGTTTGAAGTTAAGGAATAGTTGAGAAACCATCAAAATTTTCGCAATTCTGATGCTAGAAACCAATAACTACAATGGCCTAGGGGAAAAATACACATACCGTTGTAATCGGGCGAGTTTCTGCTTTCAGATGCAACAGAAATTTCTCGAGTTCGTCAATCCGTTCGCGAGATATGGGAGTTAGAAGTTATGGAATGCTTGAGAAACCATCAAAATTTTCGAAAGTCTGATACTCGAAACCAATAACTACTATAGCCTAGGGCAAAAATGCACATACGGTTGAAATCGGGCGAGTTTCTGCTTTCAGATGCAACAGGAATTTCTCGAGTTCGTCAATCCGTTCGCGAGATATGGGAGTTTGAAGTTAAGGAGTGGTTGAGAAACCATCAAAATTTTCGCAATTCTGATGCTCGAAACCAATAAATACTATGGCCTAGGGCAAAAATGCACATACCGTTGAAATCGGGCGAGTTTCTGCTTTCAGATGCAACAGGAATTTCTCGAGTTCGTCAATCCGTTCGCGAGATATGGGAGTTTGAAGTTAAGGAGTGGTTGAGAAACCATCAAAATTTTCGCAATTCTGATGCTCGAAACCAATAAATACTATGGCCTAGGGCAAAAATGCACATACCGTTGAAATCGGGCGAGTTTCTGCTTTCAGATGCAACAGGAGTTTCTCGAGTTCGTCAATCCGTTCGCGAGATATGGGAGTTTGAAGTTAAGGAATGCTTGAGAAACCATCAATATTATCGCAAGTCTGATACCCGAAACCAATAACTGGAATGGCCTAGGGGAAAAGTACACACACCATTGTATAAGTGCGAGTTTCTACTTTCAGATGCAACAGGAATTTCTCGAGTTTGTCAATCCGTTCGCGAGATATGGGAGTTAGAAGTTATGGAATGCTTGAAAAACCATGAAAATTTTCGCAAGTCTGATACTCGAAACCAATTACTACTATGGCCTAGGGCAAAAATGCACATACCGTTGAAATCGGGCGGGTTTCTGCTTTCAGATGCAACAGGAATTTCTCGAGTTCGTCAATCCGTTCGCGAGATATGGGAGTTTGAAGTTAAGGAATGGTTGAGAAACCTTCAAAATTTTCGCAAGTCTGATACTCGAAACCAATAACTACAATGGCCTAGGGGGAAAATACACATACCGTTGTAATCGGGCGAGTTTCTGCTTCCAGATGCAACAGGAGTTTCTCGAGTTCGTCAATCCGTTCGCGAGATATGGGAGTTTGAAGTTAAGGAATGGTTGAGAAACCATCAAAACTTTCGCAAGTCTGATACTCGAAACCAATAACTACAAAGGCATAGGGGAAAAATGCAAATACCTTTGTAATCGGACGAGTTTCCACTTTCAGATGCAACAGGAATTTCTCGAGTTCGTCATTCCGTTCGCGAGATATGGGAGTTTGAAGTTAAGGAATGGTTGAGAAACCATCAAAATTTTCGCAATTCTGATGCTAGAAACCAATAACTACAATGGCCTAGGGGAAAAATACACATACCGTTGTAATCGGGCGAGTTTCTGCTTTCAGATGCAACAGAAATTTCTCGAGTTCGTCAATCCGTTCGCGAGATATGGGAGTTAGAAGTTATGGAATGCTTGAGAAACCATCAAAATTTTCGAAAGTCTGATACTCGAAACCAATAACTACTATAGCCTAGGGCAAAAATGCACATACGGTTGAAATCGGGCGAGTTTCTGCTTTCAGATGCAACAGGAATTTCTCGAGTTCGTCAATCCGTTCGCGAGATATGGGAGTTTGAAGTTAAGGAGTGGTTGAGAAACCATCAAAATTTTCGCAATTCTGATGCTCGAAACCAATAAATACTATGGCCTAGGGCAAAAATGCACATACCGTTGAAATCGGGCGAGTTTCTGCTTTCAGATGCAACAGGAGTTTCTCGAGTTCGTCAATCCGTTCGCGAGATATGGGAGTTTGAAGTTAAGGAATGCTTGAGAAACCATCAATATTATCGCAAGTCTGATACCCGAAACCAATAACTGGAATGGCCTAGGGGAAAAGTACACACACCATTGTATAAGTGCGAGTTTCTACTTTCAGATGCAACAGGAATTTCTCGAGTTTGTCAATCCGTTCGCGAGATATGGGAGTTAGAAGTTATGGAATGCTTGAAAAACCATGAAAATTTTCGCAAGTCTGATACTCGAAACCAATTACTACTATGGCCTAGGGCAAAAATGCACATACCGTTGAAATCGGGCGGGTTTCTGCTTTCAGATGCAACAGGAATTTCTCGAGTTCGTCAATCCGTTCGCGAGATATGGGAGTTTGAAGTTAAGGAATGGTTGAGAAACCTTCAAAATTTTCGCAAGTCTGATACTCGAAACCAATAACTACAATGGCCTAGGGGGAAAATACACATACCGTTGTAATCGGGCGAGTTTCTGCTTCCAGATGCAACAGGAGTTTCTCGAGTTCGTCAATCCGTTCGCGAGATATGGGAGTTTGAAGTTAAGGAATGGTTGAGAAACCATCAAAACTTTCGCAAGTCTGATACTCGAAACCAATAACTACAAAGGCATAGGGGAAAAATGCAAATACCTTTGTAATCGGACGAGTTTCCACTTTCAGATGCAACAGGAATTTCTCGAGTTCGTCATTCCGTTCGCGAGATATGGGAGTTTGAAGTTAAGGAATGGTTGAGAAACCATCAAAATTTTCGCAATTCTGATGCTAGAAACCAATAACTACAATGGCCTAGGGGAAAAATACACATACCGTTGTAATCGGGCGAGTTTCTGCTTTCAGATGCAACAGAAATTTCTCGAGTTCGTCAATCCGTTCGCGAGATATGGGAGTTAGAAGTTATGGAATGCTTGAGAAACCATCAAAATTTTCGAAAGTCTGATACTCGAAACCAATAACTACTATAGCCTAGGGCAAAAATGCACATACGGTTGAAATCGGGCGAGTTTCTGCTTTCAGATGCAACAGGAATTTCTCGAGTTCGTCAATCCGTTCGCGAGATATGGGAGTTTGAAGTTAAGGAATGGTTGAGAAACCTTCAAAATTTTCGCAAGTCTGATACTCGAAACCAATAACTGGAATTGCCTAGGGCAAAAGTACACATACCGTTGTAATCGGGCGAGTTTCTGCTTTCAGATGCAACAGAAATTTCTCGAGTTCGTCAATCCGTTCGCGAGATATGGGAGTTAGAAGTTATGGAATGCTTGAGAAACCATCAAAATTTTCGAAAGTCTGATACTCGAAACCAATAACAACTATGGCCTAGGGCAAAAATACACATACCGTTGTAATCAGGCGAGTTTCTGCTTTCAGAAGCAATAGGAAATTCTCGAGTTCGTCAATCCGTTCGCGAGATATGGAAGTTTGAAGTTAAGGAATGATTGAGAAACCATCAAAATTTTCGCATGTCTGATACTCGAAAACAAATAACTGGAACGGCCTAGGGGAAAAGTACACACACCATTGTAATCGTGCGAGTTTCTACTTTCAGATGCAACAGGAATTTCTCGAGTTCGTCATTCCGTTCGCGAGATATGGGAGTTAGAAGTTATGGAATGCTTGAGAAACCATCAAAATTTTCGCAAGTCTGATACTCGAAACCAATGACTACTATGGCCTAGGGCAAAAATGCACATACCGTTGAAATCGGGCGAGTTTCTGCTTTCAGATGCAAAAGGAATTTCTCGAGTTCGTCAATCCGTTCGCGAGATATGGGAGTTTGAAGTTAAGGAATGGTTGAGAAAGCTTCAAAATTTTCGCTGGTCTGATACTCGAAACCAATAACTGGAATGGCCTAGGTCAAAAATACACGTACCGTTGTAATCGGGCGTGTTTCTGCTTTCAGATGCAATAGGAATTTCTCGAGTTCATCAATCCGTTCGCGAGATATGGGAGTTTGAAGTTAAGGAATGCTTGAGAAACCATCAATATTATCGCAAGTCTGATACTCGAAACCAATAACTACAAAGGCCTAGGGGAAAAATACCCGTACCGGTGTAATCGGGCGAGTTTCTGCTTTCAGATGCAACAGGAATTTCTCGAATTCGTCATTCCGTTCGCGAGATATGGGAGTTTGAAGTTAAGGAATGGTTGAGAAACCATCAAAATTTTCGCAATTCTGATGCTTGAAACCAATAACTACAATGGTCTAGGGGAAAAATACACATACCGTTGTAATCGGGCGAGTTTCTGCTTTCAGATGCAACAGGAATTTCTCGAGTTCGTCAATCCGTTCGCGAGATATGGGAGTTTGAAGTTATGGAATGCTTGAGAAACCATCAAAATTTTCGCAAGTATGATACTCGAATCCAATAACTGGAATGGCCTAGGGGAAAAGTACACACACCATTGTAATCGTGCGAGTTTCTACTTTCAGATGCAACAGGAATTTCTCGAGTTCGTCATTCCGTTCGTGAGATATGGGAGTTTGAAGTTAAGGAATGGTTGAGAAACCATCAAAATTTTCGCAAGTCTGATACTCGAAACCAATAACTACAAAGGCATAGGGGAAATATGCACATACCTTTGTAATCGGACGAGTTTCCACTTACAGATGCAACAGGAATTTCTCGAGTGCGTCAATCCGTTCGCGAGATATGGGAGTTTGAAGTTAAGGAATGGTTGAGAAACCATCAAAATTTTCGCTGGTCTGATACTCGAAACCAATAACTGGAATGGCCTAGGTCAAAAATACACGTACCGTTATAATCGGGCGTGTTTCTGCTTTCAGATGCAATAGGAAATTCTCGAGTTCGTCAATCCGTTCGCGAGATATGGGAGTTAGAAGTTATGGAGTGCTTGAGAAACCATCAAAGTTTTCGCAAGTCTGATACTCGAAACCAATAACTACTACGGCCTAGGGCAAAAATGCACATACCGTTGAAATCGGGCGAGTTTCTGCTTTCGGATGCAACAGGAATTTCTCGAGTTCGTCAATCCGTTCGCGAGATATGGGAGTTTGAAGTTAAGGAATGGTTAAATATTGGTGGTTTCTCAACCATTTCTTAACTTCAAACTCCCATATCTCGCGAACTGATTGACGAACTCGAGAAATACCTGTTGCATCTGAAATCAGAAACTCGCCCAATTACAGTGGTATGTGTATTTTTGCCCTAAGCCATAGTAGTTATTGGTTTCGAGTATCAGACTTACTAAAATTTTGATGGTTTCTCAAACATTCCTTAACTTCAAACTCCCATATCTCGCGAACGGATTGACGAACTAGAGAAATTCCTGTTGCATCTGAAAGCAGAAACTCGCCCGATTACAATGGTGTGTGTACTCTTCCCCTAGGCCATTCCAGTTATTGGTTTCGAGTATCAGACCAGCGAAAATTTTGATGGTTTCTCAACCATTCCTTAACTTCAAAGTCCCATATCTCGCGAACGGATTGACGAACTCGATAAACTCCTGCTGCATCTGAAAGTAGAAGCTCGCCCGATTCCAACGGTATGTGTATTTTTGCCCTAGGCAATAGTAGTTACTGGTTTCGAGTATCAGACTTGCGAAAATTTTGAGGGTTTCTCAAACATTCCTTAACTTCAAACTCCCATATCTCGCGAACGGATTGACGAACTAGAGAAATTCCTGTTGCATCTGAAAGCAGAAACTCGCCCGATTACAATGGTGTGTGTACTTTTCCCCTAGGCCATTCCAGTTATTGGTTTCGAGTATCAGACCAGCGAAAATGTTGATGGTTTCTCAACCATTCCTTAACTTCAAACTCCCATGTCTCGCGAACGGATTGACGAACTCGAGAAATACCTGTTGCATCTGAAATCAGAAACTCGCCCGATTACTGTGGTATGTGTATTTTTGCCCTGGGCCATAGTAGTTATTGGTTTCGAGTATCAGACTTACTAAAATTTTGATGGTTTCTCAACCATTCCTTTATTTCAAGCTCCCATATCTCGCGAACGGATTGACGAACTCGAGAAATTCCATTTGCATCTGAAAGCAGAAACTCGCCCGATTACAATGGTATGTGTATTTTTGCCCTAGGCCACAGTAGTTATTGGTTTCGAGTATCAGACTTGCGAAAATTTTGATGGCTTCTCAACCATTCCTTAACTTCAAACTCCC
This sequence comes from Ptiloglossa arizonensis, assembly GCF_051014685.1. Taxonomy (NCBI): domain Eukaryota; kingdom Metazoa; phylum Arthropoda; class Insecta; order Hymenoptera; family Colletidae; genus Ptiloglossa; species Ptiloglossa arizonensis. The sequence continues at coordinate 683,684 of NW_027478501.1, forward strand.
ATATCTCGCGAACGGATTGACGAACTCGAGAAATTCCTGTTGCATCTGAAAGCAAAAACTCGCCCGATTACAACGGTATGTGTATTTTTGCCCTAGGCAGTTGTAGTTATTGGTTTCGAGTATCAGACTTGCGAAAATTTTGAGGGATTCTCAACCATTCCTTAACTTCAAACTCCCATATCTCGCGAAGGGACTGACGAACTCGAGAAATTCCTGTTGCATCTGAAGGTAGAAGCTCGCCGGATTACAACGGTATATGTATTTTTGCCCTAGGCCATAGTAGTTATTTGTTTCGAGTATCAGACTTACTAAAATTTTGAGGGTTTCTCAAACATTCCTTAACTTCAAACTCCCATATCTTGCGAACGGATTGACGAACTAGAGAAATTCCAGTTGCATCTGAAAGCAGAAACTCGCCCGATTACAATGTTATGTGTACTTTTCCCCTAGGCCATTCCAGTTATTGGTTTCGAGTATCAGACCAGCGAAAATTTTAATGGTTTCTCAACCATTCCTTAACTTCAAACTCCCATATTTCGCGAACGGATTGACGAACTCGAGAAATTCCTGTTGCACCTGAAAGTAGAAGCTCGCCCGATTACAACGGTATGTGTATTTTTGCCGTAGGCCATAGTAGTTATTGGTTTCGGGCATTAGACTTGCGAAAATTTTGATGGTTTCTCAACCATTCCTTAACTTCAAACTCCCATATCTCGCGAACGGATTGACGAACACGAGATATTCCTGTTGCATCTGAAAGTAGAAACTCGGCCGATTACAATGGGGTGCGTACTTTTCCCCTAGGCTATTCCAGTTATTGGTTTCGAGTATCAGACTTGCGAAAATATTGGTGGTTTCTCAACCATTCCTTAACTTCAAACCCCCATATCTCGCGAACTGATTCACGAACTCGAGAAATACCTGTTGCATCTGAAATCAGAAACTCGCCCGATTACAGTGGTTTGTGTATTTTTGCCCTAGGCCATAGTAGTTATTGGTTTCGAGTATCAGACTTACTAAAATTTTGATGGTTTCTCAACCATTCCTTTATTTCAAGCTCCCATATCTCGCGAACGGATTGACGAACTCGAGAAATTCCAGTTGCATCTGAAAGCAGAAACTCGCCCGATTACAATGGTATGTGTATTTTTGCCCTAGGCCACAGTAGTTATTGGTTTCGAGTATCAAACTTGCGAAAATTTTGATGGCTTCTCAACCATTCCTTAACTTCTAACTCCCATATCTCGCGAACGGATTGACGAACTCGAGAAATTCCTGTTGCATCTGAAAGCAAAAACTCGCCCGATTACAACGGTATGTGTATTTTTGACCTAGGCAGTTGTAGTTATTGGCTTCGAGTATCAGACTTGCGAAAATTTTGAGGGATCCTCAACCATTCCTTAACTTCAAACTCCCATATCTCGCGAACTGATTGACGAACTCGAGAAATACCTGTTGCATCTGAAATCAGAAACTCGCCCGATTACACTGGTATGTGTATTTTTGCCCTAGGCCATAGTAGTTATTGGTTTCGAGTATCAGACTTACTAAAATTTTGATGGTTTCTCAACCATTCCTTTATTTCAAGCTCCCATATCTCGCGAACGGATTGACGAACTCGAGAAATTCCAGTTGCATCTGAAAGCAGAAACTCGCCCGATTACAATGGTATGTGTATTTTTGCCCTAGGCCACAGTAGTTATTGGTTTCGAGTATCAGACTTGCGAAAATTTTGATGGCTTCTCAACCATTCCTTAACTTCTAACTCCCATATCTCGCGAACGGATTGACGAACCCGAGAAATTCCTGTTGCATCTGAAAGCAAAAACTCGCCCGATTACAACGGTATGTGTATTTTTGACCTAGGCAGTTGTAGTTATTGGCTTCGAGTATCAGACTTGCGAAAATTTTGAGGGATCCTCAACCATTCCTTAACTTCAAACTCCCATATCTCGCGAACGGATTGACGAACTAGAGAAATTCCAGTTGCATCTGAAAGCAGAAACTCGCCCGATTACGAAGCTGTGTGTACTTTTCCCCTAGGCCATTCCAGTTATTGGTTTCGAGTATCAGACCAGCGAAAATTTTAATGGTTTCTCAACCATTCCTTAACTTCAAACTCCCATATTTCGCGAACGGATTGACGAACTCGAGAAATTCCTGTTGCACCTGAAAGTAGAAACTCGCCCGATTACAATGGCATGTGTATTTTTGCCGTAGGCCATAGTAGTTATTGGTTTCGAGCATTAGACTTGCGAAAATTTTGATGGTTTCTCAACCATTCCTTAACTTCAAACTCCCATATCTCGCGAACGGATTGACGAACTCGAGAAATTCCAGTTGCATCTGAAAGTAGAAACTCGGCCGATTACAATGGGGTTCGTACTTTTCCCCTAGGCTATTCCAGTTATTGGTTTCGAGTATCAGACTTACTAAAATTTTGATAGTTCCTCAACCATTCCTTAACTTCAAACTCCCACATCTCGCGAATGGATTACCAACTCGAGAAATTCCAGTTACATCTGAAAGCATAATCTCGCCCGATTACAATGGTATGTGTATTTTTGCCCTAGGCCATAGCAGTTATTGGTTTCGAGTATCAGACTTGCGAAAATTTTGATGGTTTCTCAACCATTCCTTAACTTCAAACTCCCATATCTCGCGAAGGGATTGACGAACTCGAGAAATTCCTGTTGCATCTGAAGGTAGAAACTCGCCCGATTACAATGGTATGTGTACTTTTCCCCTAGGCCATTCCAGTTATAGGTTTCGAGTATCAGACCAGCGAAAATTTTGATGGTTTCTCAACCATTCCTTAACTTCAAAGTCCCATATCTCGCGAACGGATTGACGAACTCGAGAAACTCCTGCTGCATCTGAAAGTAGAAGCTCGCCCGATTCCAACGGTATGTGTATTTTTGCCCTAGGCAATAGTAGTTACTGGTTTCGAGTATCAGACTTGCGAAAATTTTGGTGGTTTCTCAACCATTCCTTAACTTCACACTCCCATATCTCGCGAACGGATTGACGAACTCGATAAACTCCTGCTGCATCTGAAAGTAGAAGCTCGCCCGATTCCAACGGTATGTGTATTTTTGCCCTAGGCAATAGTAGTTACTGGTTTCGAGTATCAGACTTGCGAAAATTTTGAGGGTTTCTCAAACATTCCTTAACTTCAAACTCCCATATCTCGCGAACGGATTGACGAACTAGAGAAATTCCTGTTGCATCTGAAAGCAGAAACTCGCCCGATTACAATGGTGTGTGTACTTTTCCCCTAGGCCATTCCAGTTATTGGTTTCGAGTATCAGACCAGCGAAAATGTTGATGGTTTCTCAACCATTCCTTAACTTCAAACTCCCATGTCTCGCGAACGGATTGACGAACTCGAGAAATACCTGTTGCATCTGAAATCAGAAACTCGCCCGATTACTGTGGTATGTGTATTTTTGCCCTGGGCCATAGTAGTTATTGGTTTCGAGTATCAGACTTACTAAAATTTTGATGGTTTCTCAACCATTCCTTTATTTCAAGCTCCCATATCTCGCGAACGGATTGACGAACTCGAGAAATTCCATTTGCATCTGAAAGCAGAAACTCGCCCGATTACAATGGTATGTGTATTTTTGCCCTAGGCCACAGTAGTTATTGGTTTCGAGTATCAGACTTGCGAAAATTTTGATGGCTTCTCAACCATTCCTTAACTTCAAACTCCCATATCTCGCGAACGGATTGACGAACTCGAGAAATTCCTGTTGCATCTGAAAGCAAAAACTCGCCCGATTACAACGGTATGTGTATTTTTGCCCTAGGCAGTTGTAGTTATTGGTTTCGAGTATCAGACTTGCGAAAATTTTGAGGGATTCTCAACCATTCCTTAACTTCAAACTCCCATATCTCGCGAAGGGACTGACGAACTCGAGAAATTCCTGTTGCATCTGAAGGTAGAAGCTCGCCGGATTACAACGGTATATGTATTTTTGCCCTAGGCCATAGTAGTTATTTGTTTCGAGTATCAGACTTACTAAAATTTTGAGGGTTTCTCAAACATTCCTTAACTTCAAACTCCCATATCTTGCGAACGGATTGACGAACTAGAGAAATTCCAGTTGCATCTGAAAGCAGAAACTCGCCCGATTACAATGTTATGTGTACTTTTCCCCTAGGCCATTCCAGTTATTGGTTTCGAGTATCAGACCAGCGAAAATTTTAATGGTTTCTCAACCATTCCTTAACTTCAAACTCCCATATTTCGCGAACGGATTGACGAACTCGAGAAATTCCTGTTGCACCTGAAAGTAGAAGCTCGCCCGATTACAACGGTATGTGTATTTTTGCCGTAGGCCATAGTAGTTATTGGTTTCGGGCATTAGACTTGCGAAAATTTTGATGGTTTCTCAACCATTCCTTAACTTCAAACTCCCATATCTCGCGAACGGATTGACGAACTCGAGATATTCCTGTTGCATCTGAAAGTAGAAACTCGGCCGATTACAATGGGGTGCGTACTTTTCCCCTAGGCTATTCCAGTTATTGGTTTCGAGTATCAGACTTGCGAAAATATTGGTGGTTTCTCAACCATTCCTTAACTTCAAACCCCCATATCTCGCGAACTGATTCACGAACTCGAGAAATACCTGTTGCATCTGAAATCAGAAACTCGCCCGATTACAGTGGTTTGTGTATTTTTGCCCTAGGCCATAGTAGTTATTGGTTTCGAGTATCAGACTTACTAAAATTTTGATGGTTTCTCAACCATTCCTTTATTTCAAGCTCCCATATCTCGCGAACGGATTGACGAACTCGAGAAATTCCAGTTGCATCTGAAAGCAGAAACTCGCCCGATTACAATGGTATGTGTATTTTTGCCCTAGGCCACAGTAGTTATTGGTTTCGAGTATCAGACTTGCGAAAATTTTGATGGCTTCTCAACCATTCCTTAACTTCTAACTCCCATATCTCGCGAACGGATTGACGAACTCGAGAAATTCCTGTTGCATCTGAAAGCAAAAACTCGCCCGATTACAACGGTATGTGTATTTTTGACCTAGGCAGTTGTAGTTATTGGCTTCGAGTATCAGACTTGCGAAAATTTTGAGGGATCCTCAACCATTCCTTAACTTCAAACTCCCATATCTCGCGAACTGATTGACGAACTCGAGAAATACCTGTTGCATCTGAAATCAGAAACTCGCCCGATTACACTGGTATGTGTATTTTTGCCCTAGGCCATAGTAGTTATTGGTTTCGAGTATCAGACTTACTAAAATTTTGATGGTTTCTCAACCATTCCTTTATTTCAAGCTCCCATATCTCGCGAACGGATTGACGAACTCGAGAAATTCCAGTTGCATCTGAAAGCAGAAACTCGCCCGATTACAATGGTATGTGTATTTTTGCCCTAGGCCACAGTAGTTATTGGTTTCGAGTATCAGACTTGCGAAAATTTTGATGGCTTCTCAACCATTCCTTAACTTCTAACTCCCATATCTCGCGAACGGATTGACGAACCCGAGAAATTCCTGTTGCATCTGAAAGCAAAAACTCGCCCGATTACAACGGTATGTGTATTTTTGACCTAGGCAGTTGTAGTTATTGGCTTCGAGTATCAGACTTGCGAAAATTTTGAGGGATCCTCAACCATTCCTTAACTTCAAACTCCCATATCTCGCGAACGGATTGACGAACTAGAGAAATTCCAGTTGCATCTGAAAGCAGAAACTCGCCCGATTACGAAGCTGTGTGTACTTTTCCCCTAGGCCATTCCAGTTATTGGTTTCGAGTATCAGACCAGCGAAAATTTTAATGGTTTCTCAACCATTCCTTAACTTCAAACTCCCATATTTCGCGAACGGATTGACGAACTCGAGAAATTCCTGTTGCACCTGAAAGTAGAAACTCGCCCGATTACAATGGCATGTGTATTTTTGCCGTAGGCCATAGTAGTTATTGGTTTCGAGCATTAGACTTGCGAAAATTTTGATGGTTTCTCAACCATTCCTTAACTTCAAACTCCCATATCTCGCGAACGGATTGACGAACTCGAGAAATTCCAGTTGCATCTGAAAGTAGAAACTCGGCCGATTACAATGGGGTTCGTACTTTTCCCCTAGGCTATTCCAGTTATTGGTTTCGAGTATCAGACTTACTAAAATTTTGATAGTTCCTCAACCATTCCTTAACTTCAAACTCCCACATCTCGCGAATGGATTACCAACTCGAGAAATTCCAGTTACATCTGAAAGCATAATCTCGCCCGATTACAATGGTATGTGTATTTTTGCCCTAGGCCATAGCAGTTATTGGTTTCGAGTATCAGACTTGCGAAAATTTTGATGGTTTCTCAACCATTCCTTAACTTCAAACTCCCATATCTCGCGAAGGGATTGACGAACTCGAGAAATTCCTGTTGCATCTGAAGGTAGAAACTCGCCCGATTACAATGGTATGTGTACTTTTCCCCTAGGCCATTCCAGTTATAGGTTTCGAGTATCAGACCAGCGAAAATTTTGATGGTTTCTCAACCATTCCTTAACTTCAAAGTCCCATATCTCGCGGGATTGACGAACTCGAGAAACTCCTGCTGCATCTGAAAGTAGAAGCTCGCCCGATTCCAACGGTATGTGTATTTTTGCCCTAGGCAAATAGTAGTTACTGGTTTCGAGTATCAGGACTTGCGAAAATTTTGGTGGTTTCTCAACCATCTCCTTAACTTCACACTCCCATATCTCGCGAACGGATTGACGAACTCGATAAACTCCTGCTGCATCTGAAAGTAGAAGCTCGCCCGATTCCAACGGTATGTGTATTTTTTGCCCTAGGCAATAGTAGTTACTGGTTTCGAGTATCAGACTTGCGAAAATTTTGAGGGTTTCTCAAACATTCCTTAACTTCAAACTCCATATCTCGCGAACGGATTGACGAACTAGAGAAATTCCTGTTGCATCTGAAAGCAGAAACTCGCCCGATTACAATGGTGTGTGTACTTTTCCCCTAGGCCATTCCAGTTATTGGTTTCGAGTATCAGACCAGCGAAAATGTTGATGGTTTCTCAACCATTCCTTAACTTCAAACTCCCATGTCTCGCGAACGGATTGACGAACTCGAGAAATACCTGTTGCATCTGAAATCAGAAACTCGCCCGATTACTGTGGTATGTGTATTTTTGCCCTGGGCCATAGTAGTTATTGGTTTCGAGTATCAGACTTACTAAAATTTTGATGGTTTCTCAACCATTCCTTTATTTCAAGCTCCCATATCTCGCGAACGGATTGACGAACTCGAGAAATTCCATTTGCATCTGAAAGCAGAAACTCGCCCGATTACAATGGTATGTGTATTTTTGCCCTAGGCCACAGTAGTTATTGGTTTCGAGTATCAGACTTGCGAAAATTTTGATGGCTTCTCAACCATTCCTTAACTTCAAACTCCCATATCTCGCGAACGGATTGACGAACTCGAGAAATTCCTGTTGCATCTGAAAGCAAAAACTCGCCCGATTACAACGGTATGTGTATTTTTGCCCTAGGCAGTTGTAGTTATTGGTTTCGAGTATCAGACTTGCGAAAATTTTGAGGGATTCTCAACCATTCCTTAACTTCAAACTCCCATATCTCGCGAAGGGACTGACGAACTCGAGAAATTCCTGTTGCATCTGAAGGTAGAAGCTCGCCGGATTACAACGGTATATGTATTTTTGCCCTAGGCCATAGTAGTTATTTGTTTCGAGTATCAGACTTACTAAAATTTTGAGGGTTTCTCAAACATTCCTTAACTTCAAACTCCCATATCTTGCGAACGGATTGACGAACTAGAGAAATTCCAGTTGCATCTGAAAGCAGAAACTCGCCCGATTACAATGTTATGTGTACTTTTCCCCTAGGCCATTCCAGTTATTGGTTTCGAGTATCAGACCAGCGAAAATTTTAATGGTTTCTCAACCATTCCTTAACTTCAAACTCCCATATTTCGCGAACGGATTGACGAACTCGAGAAATTCCTGTTGCACCTGAAAGTAGAAGCTCGCCCGATTACAACGGTATGTGTATTTTTGCCGTAGGCCATAGTAGTTATTGGTTTCGGGCATTAGACTTGCGAAAATTTTGATGGTTTCTCAACCATTCCTTAACTTCAAACTCCCATATCTCGCGAACGGATTGACGAACTCGAGATATTCCTGTTGCATCTGAAAGTAGAAACTCGGCCGATTACAATGGGGTGCGTACTTTTCCCCTAGGCTATTCCAGTTATTGGTTTCGAGTATCAGACTTGCGAAAATATTGGTGGTTTCTCAACCATTCCTTAACTTCAAACCCCCATATCTCGCGAACTGATTCACGAACTCGAGAAATACCTGTTGCATCTGAAATCAGAAACTCGCCCGATTACAGTGGTTTGTGTATTTTTGCCCTAGGCCATAGTAGTTATTGGTTTCGAGTATCAGACTTACTAAAATTTTGATGGTTTCTCAACCATTCCTTTATTTCAAGCTCCCATATCTCGCGAACGGATTGACGAACTCGAGAAATTCCAGTTGCATCTGAAAGCAGAAACTCGCCCGATTACAATGGTATGTGTATTTTTGCCCTAGGCCACAGTAGTTATTGGTTTCGAGTATCAGACTTGCGAAAATTTTGATGGCTTCTCAACCATTCCTTAACTTCTAACTCCCATATCTCGCGAACGGATTGACGAACTCGAGAAATTCCTGTTGCATCTGAAAGCAAAAACTCGCCCGATTACAACGGTATGTGTATTTTTGACCTAGGCAGTTGTAGTTATTGGCTTCGAGTATCAGACTTGCGAAAATTTTGAGGGATCCTCAACCATTCCTTAACTTCAAACTCCCATATCTCGCGAACTGATTGACGAACTCGAGAAATACCTGTTGCATCTGAAATCAGAAACTCGCCCGATTACACTGGTATGTGTATTTTTGCCCTAGGCCATAGTAGTTATTGGTTTCGAGTATCAGACTTACTAAAATTTTGATGGTTTCTCAACCATTCCTTTATTTCAAGCTCCCATATCTCGCGAACGGATTGACGAACTCGAGAAATTCCAGTTGCATCTGAAAGCAGAAACTCGCCCGATTACAATGGTATGTGTATTTTTGCCCTAGGCCACAGTAGTTATTGGTTTCGAGTATCAGACTTGCGAAAATTTTGATGGCTTCTCAACCATTCCTTAACTTCTAACTCCCATATCTCGCGAACGGATTGACGAACCCGAGAAATTCCTGTTGCATCTGAAAGCAAAAACTCGCCCGATTACAACGGTATGTGTATTTTTGACCTAGGCAGTTGTAGTTATTGGCTTCGAGTATCAGACTTGCGAAAATTTTGAGGGATCCTCAACCATTCCTTAACTTCAAACTCCCATATTTCGCGAACGGATTGACGAACTAGAGAAATTCCAGTTGCATCTGAAAGCAGAAACTCGCCCGATTACGATGCTGTGTGTACTTTTCCCCTAGGCCATTCCAGTTATTGGTTTCGAGTATCAGACCAGCGAAAATTTTAATGGTTTCTCAACCATTCCTTAACTTCAAACTCCCATATTTCGCGAACGGATTGACGAACTCGAGAAATTCCTGTTGCACCTGAAAGTAGAAACTCGCCCGATTACAATGGCATGTGTATTTTTGCCGTAGGCCATAGTAGTTATTGGTTTCGAGCATTAGACTTGCGAAAATTTTGATGGTTTCTCAACCATTCCTTAACTTCAAACTCCCATATCTCGCGAACGGATTGACGAACTCGAGAAATTCCTGTTGCATCTGAAAGTAGAAACTCGGCCGATTACAATGGGGTTCGTACTTTTCCCCTAGGCTATTCCAGTTATTGGTTTCGAGTATCAGACTTACTAAAATTTTGATAGTTCCTCAACCATTCCTTAACTTCAAACTCCCACATCTCGCGAATGGATTACCAACTCGAGAAATTCCAGTTACATCTGAAAGCATAATCTCGCCCGATTACAATGGTATGTGTATTTTTGCCCTAGGCCATAGCAGTTATTGGTTTCGAGTATCAGACTTGCGAAAATTTTGATGGTTTCTCAACCATTCCTTAACTTCAAACTCCCATATCTCGCGAAGGGATTGACGAACTCGAGAAATTCCTGTTGCATCTGAAGGTAGAAACTCGCCCGATTACAATGGTATGTGTACTTTTCCCCTAGGCCATTCCAGTTATAGGTTTCGAGTATCAGACCAGCGAAAATTTTGATGGTTTCTCAACCATTCCTTAACTTCAAAGTCCCATATCTCGCGAACGGATTGACGAACTCGAGAAACTCCTGCTGCATCTGAAAGTAGATGCTCGCCCGATTCCAACGGTATGTGTATTTTTGCCCTAGGCAATAGTAGTTACTGGTTTCGAGTATCAGACTTGCGAAAATTTTGGTGGTTTCTCAACCATTCCTTAACTTCACACTCCCATATCTCGCGAACGGATTGACGAACTCGATAAACTCCTGCTGCATCTGAAAGTAGAAGCTCGCCCGATTCCAACGGTATGTGTATTTTTGCCCTAGGCAATAGTAGTTACTGGTTTCGAGTATCAGACTTGCGAAAATTTTGAGGGTTTCTCAAACATTCCTTAACTTCAAACTCCCATATCTCGCGAACGGATTGACGAACTAGAGAAATTCCTGTTGCATCTGAAAGCAGAAACTCGCCCGATTACAATGGTGTGTGTACTTTTCCCCTAGGCCATTCCAGTTATTGGTTTCGAGTATCAGACCAGCGAAAATGTTGATGGTTTCTCAACCATTCCTTAACTTCAAACTCCCATGTCTCGCGAACGGATTGACGAACTCGAGAAATACCTGTTGCATCTGAAATCAGAAACTCGCCCGATTACTGTGGTATGTGTATTTTTGCCCTGGGCCATAGTAGTTATTGGTTTCGAGTATCAGACTTACTAAAATTTTGATGGTTTCTCAACCATTCCTTTATTTCAAGCTCCCATATCTCGCGAACGGATTGACGAACTCGAGAAATTCCATTTGCATCTGAAAGCAGAAACTCGCCCGATTACAATGGTATGTGTATTTTTGCCCTAGGCCACAGTAGTTATTGGTTTCGAGTATCAGACTTGCGAAAATTTTGATGGCTTCTCAACCATTCCTTAACTTCAAACTCCCATATCTCGCGAACGGATTGACGAACTCGAGAAATTCCTGTTGCATCTGAAAGCAAAAACTCGCCGATTACAACGGTATGTGTATTTTTGCCCTAGGCAGTTGTAGTTATTGGTTTCGAGTATCAGACTTGCGAAAATTTTGAGGGATTCTCAACCATTCCTTAACTTCAAACTCCCATATCTCGCGAAGGGACTGACGAACTCGAGAAATTCCTGTTGCATCTGAAGGTAGAAGCTCGCCGGATTACAACGGTATATGTATTTTTGCCCTAGGCCATAGTAGTTATTTGTTTCGAGTATCAGACTTACTAAAATTTTGAGGGTTTCTCAAACATTCCTTAACTTCAAACTCCCATATCTTGCGAACGGATTGACGAACTAGAGAAATTCCAGTTGCATCTGAAAGCAGAAACTCGCCCGATTACAATGTTATGTGTACTTTTCCCCTAGGCCATTCCAGTTATTGGTTTCGAGTATCAGACCAGCGAAAATTTTAATGGTTTCTCAACCATTCCTTAACTTCAAACTCCCATATTTCGCGAACGGATTGACGAACTCGAGAAATTCCTGTTGCACCTGAAAGTAGAAGCTCGCCCGATTACAACGGTATGTGTATTTTTGCCGTAGGCCATAGTAGTTATTGGTTTCGGGCATTAGACTTGCGAAAATTTTGATGGTTTCTCAACCATTCCTTAACTTCAAACTCCCATATCTCGCGAACGGATTGACGAACTCGAGATATTCCTGTTGCATCTGAAAGTAGAAACTCGGCCGATTACAATGGGGTGCGTACTTTTCCCCTAGGCTATTCCAGTTATTGGTTTCGAGTATCAGACTTGCGAAAATATTGGTGGTTTCTCAACCATTCCTTAACTTCAAACCCCCATATCTCGCGAACTGATTCACGAACTCGAGAAATACCTGTTGCATCTGAAATCAGAAACTCGCCCGATTACAGTGGTTTGTGTATTTTTGCCCTAGGCCATAGTAGTTATTGGTTTCGAGTATCAGACTTACTAAAATTTTGATGGTTTCTCAACCATTCCTTTATTTCAAGCTCCCATATCTCGCGAACGGATTGACGAACTCGAGAAATTCCAGTTGCATCTGAAAGCAGAAACTCGCCCGATTACAATGGTATGTGTATTTTTGCCCTAGGCCACAGTAGTTATTGGTTTCGAGTATCAGACTTGCGAAAATTTTGATGGCTTCTCAACCATTCCTTAACTTCTAACTCCCATATCTCGCGAACGGATTGACGAACTCGAGAAATTCCTGTTGCATCTGAAAGCAAAAACTCGCCCGATTACAACGGTATGTGTATTTTTGACCTAGGCAGTTGTAGTTATTGGCTTCGAGTATCAGACTTGCGAAAATTTTGAGGGATCCTCAACCATTCCTTAACTTCAAACTCCCATATCTCGCGAACTGATTGACGAACTCGAGAAATACCTGTTGCATCTGAAATCAGAAACTCGCCCGATTACACTGGTATGTGTATTTTTGCCCTAGGCCATAGTAGTTATTGGTTTCGAGTATCAGACTTACTAAAATTTTGATGGTTTCTCAACCATTCCTTTATTTCAAGCTCCCATATCTCGCGAACGGATTGACGAACTCGAGAAATTCCAGTTGCATCTGAAAGCAGAAACTCGCCCGATTACAATGGTATGTGTATTTTTGCCCTAGGCCACAGTAGTTATTGGTTTCGAGTATCAGACTTGCGAAAATTTTGATGGCTTCTCAACCATTCCTTAACTTCTAACTCCCATATCTCGCGAACGGATTGACGAACCCGAGAAATTCCTGTTGCATCTGAAAGCAAAAACTCGCCCGATTACAACGGTATGTGTATTTTTGACCTAGGCAGTTGTAGTTATTGGCTTCGAGTATCAGACTTGCGAAAATTTTGAGGGATCCTCAACCATTCCTTAACTTCAAACTCCCATATCTCGCGAACGGATTGACGAACTAGAGAAATTCCAGTTGCATCTGAAAGCAGAAACTCGCCCGATTACGATGCTGTGTGTACTTTTCCCCTAGGCCATTCCAGTTATTGGTTTCGAGTATCAGACCAGCGAAAATTTTAATGGTTTCTCAACCATTCCTTAACTTCAAACTCCCATATTTCGCGAACGGATTGACGAACTCGAGAAATTCCTGTTGCACCTGAAAGTAGAAACTCGCCCGATTACAATGGCATGTGTATTTTTGCCGTAGGCCATAGTAGTTATTGGTTTCGAGCATTAGACTTGCGAAAATTTTGATGGTTTCTCAACCATTCCTTAACTTCAAACTCCCATATCTCGCGAACGGATTGACGAACTCGAGAAATTCCTGTTGCATCTGAAAGTAGAAACTCGGCCGATTACAATGGGGTTCGTACTTTTCCCCTAGGCTATTCCAGTTATTGGTTTCGAGTATCAGACTTACTAAAATTTTGATAGTTCCTCAACCATTCCTTAACTTCAAACTCCCACATCTCGCGAATGGATTACCAACTCGAGAAATTCCAGTTACATCTGAAAGCATAATCTCGCCCGATTACAATGGTATGTGTATTTTTGCCCTAGGCCATAGCAGTTATTGGTTTCGAGTATCAGACTTGCGAAAATTTTGATGGTTTCTCAACCATTCCTTAACTTCAAACTCCCATATCTCGCGAAGGGATTGACGAACTCGAGAAATTCCTGTTGCATCTGAAGGTAGAAACTCGCCCGATTACAATGGTATGTGTACTTTTCCGCTAGGCCATTCCAGTTATAGGTTTCGAGTATCAGACCAGCGAAAATTTTGATGGTTTCTCAACCATTCCTTAACTTCAAAGTCCCATATCTCGCGAACGGATTGACGAACTCGAGAAACTCCTGCTGCATCTGAAAGTAGAAGCTCGCCCGATTCCAACGGTATGTGTATTTTTGCCCTAGGCAATAGTAGTTACTGGTTTCGAGTATCAGACTTGCGAAAATTTTGGTGGTTTCTCAACCATTCCTTAACTTCACACTCCCATATCTCGCGAACGGATTGACGAACTCGAGAAATTCCGGTTGCATCTGAAAGTAGAAACTCGGCCGATTACAATGGGGTGCGTACTTTTCCCCTAGGCTATTCCAGTTATTGGTTTCGAGTATCAGACCAGCGAAAATTTTGATGGTTTCTCAACCATTCCTTAACTTCAAACTCCCATATCTCGCGAACTGATTGACAAACTCGAGAAATTCCTGTTGCATCTGAAAGTAGAAACTCGGCCGATTACAATGGGGTGCGTACTTTTCCCCTAGGCTATTCCAGTTATTTGTTTCGAGTATCAGACTTGCGATAATTGTGGTGGTTTCTCAACCATTCCTTAACTTCAAACTCCCATATCTCGCGAACTGATTGACGAACTCGAGAAATACCTGTTGCATCTGAAATCAGAAACTCGCCCGATTACAGTGGTATGTGTATTTTTGCCCTAGGCCATAGTAGTTATTGGTTTCGAGTATCAGACTTACTAAAATTTTGATGGTTTCTCAACCATTCCTTTATTTCAAGCTCCCATATCTCGCGAACGGATTGACGAACTCGAGAAATTCCAGTTGCATCTGAAAGCAGAAACTCGCCCGATTACAATGGTATGTGTATTTTTGCCCTAGGTCACAGTAGTTATTGGTTTCGAGTATCAGACTTGCGAAAATTTTGATGGCTTCTCAACCATTCCTTAACTTCTAACTCCCATATCTCGCGAACGGATTGACGAACTCGAGAAATTCCTGTTGCATCTGAAAGCAAAAACTCGCCCGATTACAACGGTATGTGTATTTTTGACCTAGGCAGTTGTAGTTATTGGCTTCGAGTATCAGACTTGCGAAAATTTTGAGGGATCCTCAACCATTCCTTAACTTCAAACTCCCATATCTCGCGAACTGATTGACGAACTCGAGAAATACCTGTTGCATCTGAAATCAGAAACTCGCCCGATTACACTGGTATGTGTATTTTTGCCCTAGGCCATAGTAGTTATTGGTTTCGAGTATCAGACTTACTAAAATTTTGATGGTTTCTCAACCATTCCTTTATTTCAAGCTCCCATATCTCGCGAACGGATTGACGAACTCGAGAAATTCCAGTTGCATCTGAAAGCAGAAACTCGCCCGATTACAATGGTATGTGTATTTTTGCCCTAGGCCACAGTAGTTATTGGTTTCGAGTATCAGACTTGCGAAAATTTTGATGGCTTCTCAACCATTCCTTAACTTCTAACTCCCATATCTCGCGAACGGATTGACGAACCCGAGAAATTCCTGTTGCATCTGAAAGCAAAAACTCGCCCGATTACAACGGTATGTGTATTTTTGACCTAGGCAGTTGTAGTTATTGGCTTCGAGTATCAGACTTGCGAAAATTTTGAGGGATCCTCAACCATTCCTTAACTTCAAACTCCCATATCTCGCGAACGGATTGACGAACTAGAGAAATTCCAGTTGCATCTGAAAGCAGAAACTCGCCCGATTACGATGCTGTGTGTACTTTTCCCCTAGGCCATTCCAGTTATTGGTTTCGAGTATCAGACCAGCGAAAATTTTAATGGTTTCTCAACCATTCCTTAACTTCAAACTCCCATATTTCGCGAACGGATTGACGAACTCGAGAAATTCCTGTTGCACCTGAAAGTAGAAACTCGCCCGATTACAATGGCATGTGTATTTTTGCCGTAGGCCATAGTAGTTATTGGTTTCGAGCATTAGACTTGCGAAAATTTTGATGGTTTCTCAACCATTCCTTAACTTCAAACTCCCATATCTCGCGAACGGATTGACGAACTCGAGAAATTCCTGTTGCATCTGAAAGTAGAAACTCGGCCGATTACAATGGGGTTCGTACTTTTCCCCTAGGCTATTCCAGTTATTGGTTTCGAGTATCAGACTTACTAAAATTTTGATAGTTCCTCAACCATTCCTTAACTTCAAACTCCCACATCTCGCGAATGGATTACCAACTCGAGAAATTCCAGTTACATCTGAAAGCATAATCTCGCCCGATTACAATGGTATGTGTATTTTTGCCCTAGGCCATAGCAGTTATTGGTTTCGAGTATCAGACTTGCGAAAATTTTGATGGTTTCTCAACCATTCCTTAACTTCAAACTCCCATATCTCGCGAAGGGATTGACGAACTCGAGAAATTCCTGTTGCATCTGAAGGTAGAAACTCGCCCGATTACAATGGTATGTGTACTTTTCCGCTAGGCCATTCCAGTTATAGGTTTCGAGTATCAGACCAGCGAAAATTTTGATGGTTTCTCAACCATTCCTTAACTTCAAAGTCCCATATCTCGCGAACGGATTGACGAACTCGAGAAACTCCTGCTGCATCTGAAAGTAGAAGCTCGCCCGATTCCAACGGTATGTGTATTTTTGCCCTAGGCAATAGTAGTTACTGGTTTCGAGTATCAGACTTGCGAAAATTTTGGTGGTTTCTCAACCATTCCTTAACTTCACACTCCCATATCTCGCGAACGGATTGACGAACTCGAGAAATTCCGGTTGCATCTGAAAGTAGAAACTCGGCCGATTACAATGGGGTGCGTACTTTTCCCCTAGGCTATTCCAGTTATTTGTTTCGAGTATCAGACTTGCGAAAATTGTGGTGGTTTCTCAACCATTCCTTAACTTCAAACTCCCATATCTCGCGAACTGATTGACGAACTCGAGAAATACCTGTTGCATCTGAAATCAGAAACTCGCCCGATTACAGTGGTATGTGTATTTTTGCCCTAGGCCATAGTAGTTATTGGTTTCGAGTATCAGACTTACTAAAATTTTGATGGTTTCTCAACCATTCCTTTATTTCAAGCTCCCATATCTCGCGAACGGATTGACGAACTCGAGAAATTCCAGTTGCGTCTGAAAGCAGAAACTCGCCCGATTACACTGGTATGTGTATTTTTGCCCTAGGCCACAGTAGTTATTGGTTTCGAGTATCATACTTGCGAAAATTATGATGGCTTCTCAACCATTCCTTAACTTCAAACTCCCATATCTCGCGAATGGATTACCAACTCGAGAAATTCCAGTTACATCTGAAAGCATAATCTAGCCCGATTACAATGGTATGTGTATTTTTGCCCTAGGCCATAGCAGTTATTGGTTTCGAGTATCAGACTTGCGAAAATTTTGATGGTTTCTCAACCATTCCTTAACTTCACACTCCCATATCTCGCGAACGGATTGACGAACTCGAGAAATTCCGGTTGCATCTGAAAGTAGAAACTCGGCCGATTACAATGGGGTGCGTACTTTTCCCCTAGGCTATTACAGTTATTGGTTTCGAGTATCAGACCAGCGAAAATTTTGATGGTTTCTCAACCATTCCTTAACTTCAAACTCCCATATCTCGCGAAATGATTGACAAACTCGAGAAATTCCTGTTGCATCTGAAAGTAGAAACTCGGCCGATTACAATGGGGTGCGTACTTTTCCCCTAGGCTATTCCAGTTATTTGTTTCGAGTATCAGACTTGCGAAAATTGTGGTGGTTTCTCAACCATTCCTTAACTTCAAACTCCCATATCTCGCGAACTGATTGACGAACTCGAGAAATACCTGTTGCATCTGAAATCAGAAACTCGCCCGATTACAGTGGTATGTGTATTTTTGCCCTAGGCCATAGTAGTTATTGGTTTCGAGTATCAGACTTACTAAAATTTTGATGGTTTCTCAACCATTCCTTTATTTCAAGCTCCCATATCTCGCGAACCGATTGACGAACTCGAGAAATTCCAGTTGCATCTGAAAGCAGAAACTCGCCCGATTACAATGGTATGTGTATTTTTGCCTTAGGCAATAGTACTTATTGGTTTCGAGTATCAGACTTGCGAAAATTTTGATGGTTTCTCAGCTATTCCTTAACTTCAAACTCCCATATCTCGCGAACGGATTGTCGAATTCGAGAAATTCCTGATGCATCTGAAAGCAGAAGCTCGCCCGATTACAATGGCATGTGTATTTTTCCCCTAGGCCAATCCAGTTATTGGTTTCGAGTATCAGACTAGCGAAAATTTTGGTGGTTTCTCAACCATTCCTTAGCTTCAAACTCCCATATCTCGCGAACGGATTGACGACCTCGAGAAATTCCTGTTGCATCTGAAAGCAGAAACTCGCCCGATTACAACGGTATGTGTATTTTTGCCTTAGGCAATAGTACTTATTGGTTTCGAGTATCAGACTTGCGAAAATTTTGATGGTTTCTCAGCCATTCCTTAACTTCAAACTCCCATATCTCGCGAACGGATTGACGAATACGAGAAATTCCTGATGCATCTGAAAGCAGAAGCTCGCCCGATTACAATGGCATGTGTATTTTTGCCGTAGGCCATAGTAGTTATTGGTTTCGAGCATTAGACTTGCGAAAATTTTGATGGTTTCTCAACCATTCCTTAACTTCACACTCCCATATCTCGCGAACGGATTGACGAACTCGAGAAATTCCTGTTGCATCTGAAAGTAGAAACTCGGCCGATTACAATGGGGTGCGTACTTTTCCCCTAGGCTATTCCAGTTATTGGTTTCGAGTATCAGACCAGCGAAAATTAGGATGGTTTCTCAACCATTCCTTAACTTCAAACTCCCATATCTCGCGAACGGATTGACTAACTCGAGAAATTCCTGTTGCACCTGAAAGTAGAAACTCGCCCGATTACAATGGCATGTGTATTTTTGCCGTAGGCCATAGTAGTTATTGGTTTCGAGTATCAGGCTTACTAAATTTTTTGATAGTTTCTCAACCATTCCTTATCTTCAAATTCCCATATCTCGCGAACGGATTGACGAACTCGAGAAAATCCTGATGCATCTGAAAGTAGAAACTCGCCCGATTACAACGGTATGTGTATTTTTGCCCTAGGCCATAGCAGTTATTGGTTTGGAGTATCAGACTTGCGAAAATTTTGATGGTTTCTCAACCATTCCTTAACTTCAAACTCCCATATCTCGCGAACGGATTGACGAACTAGAGAAATTCCTGTTGCATCTGAAAGCAGAAACTAGCCCGATTACAATGGTGTGTGTACTTTTCCCCTAGGCCATTCCAGTTATTGGTTTCGAGTATCAGACCAGCGAAAATTTTGATGGTTTCTCAACCATTCCTTAACTTCAAAGTCCCATATCTCGCGAACGGATTGTCGAACTCGAGAAACTCCTGCTGCATCTGAAAGTAGAAGCTCGCCCGATTCCAACGGTATGTGTATTTTTGCCCTAGGCAATAGTAGTTACTGGTTTCGAGTATCAGACTTGCGAAAATTTTGGTGGTTTCTCAACCATTCCTTAACTTCAAACTCCCATATCTCGCGAACTGATTGACGAACTCGAGAAATACCTGTTGCATCTGAAATCAGAAACTCGCCCGATTACAGTGGTATGTGAATTTTTGCCCTAGGCCATAGTAGTTATTGGTTTCGAGTATCAGACTTACTAAAATTTTGATGGTTTCTCAACCATTCCTTTATTTCAAGCTCCCATATCTCGCGAACGGATTGACGAACTCCAGAAATTCCATTTGCATCTGAAAGCAGAAACTCGCCCGATTACAATGGTATGTGTATTTTTGCCCTAGGCCACAGTAGTTATTGGTTTCGAGTATCAGACTTGCGAAAATTTTGATGGCTTCTCAACCATTCCTTAACTTCAAACTCCCATATCTCGCGAACGGATTGACGAACTCGAGAAGTTCCTGTTGCATCTGAAAGCAAAAACTCGCCCGATTACAACGGTATGTGTATTTTTGCCCTAGGCAGTTGTAGTTATTGGTTTCGAGTATCAGACTTGCGAAAATTTTGAGAGATTCTCAACCATTCCTTAACTTCAAACTCCCATATCTCGCGAAGGGATTGACGAACTCGAGAAATTCCTGTTGCATCTGAAGGTAGAAGCTCGCCGGATTACAACGGTATATGTATTTTTGCCCTAGGCCATAGTAGTTATTTGTTTCGAGTATCAGACTTGCGAAAATTTTGATGGCTTCTCAACCATTCCTTAATTTCAAACTCCCATATCTCGCGAACGGATTGACGAACTCGAGAAATTCCTGTTGCATCTGAAGGTAGAAGCTCGCCGGATTACAACGGTATATGTATTTTTGCCCTAGGCCACAGTAGTTATTGGTTTCGAGTATCAGACTTGCGAAAATTTTGATGGCTTCTCAACCATTCCTTAACTTCAAACTCCCATATCTCGCGAACGCATTGACGAACTCGAGAAATTCCAGTTGCATCTGAAAGCAGAAACTCGCCCGATTACAATGGTATGTGTATTTTTGCCTTAGGCAATAGTACTTATTGGTTTCGAGTATCAGACTAGCGAAAATTTTGGTGGTTTCTCAACCATTCCTTTATTTCAAGCTCCCATATCTCGCGAACCGATTGACGAACTCGAGAAATTCCAGTTGCATCTGAAAGCAGAAACTCGCCCGATTACAATGGTATGTGTATTTTTGCCTTAGGCAATAGTACTTATTGGTTTCGAGTATCAGACTTGCGAAAATTTTGATGGTTTCTCAGCTATTCCTTAACTTCAAACTCCCATATCTCGCGAACGGATTGTCGAATTCGAGAAATTCCTGATGCATCTGAAAGCAGAAGCTCGCCCGATTACAATGGCATGTGTATTTTTGCCGTAGGCCATAGTAGTTAATGGTTTCGAGCATTAGACTTGCGAAAATTTTGATGGTTTCTCAACCATTCCTTAACTTCACACTCCCATATCTCGCGAACGGATTGACGAACTCGAGAAATTCCTGTTGCATCTGAAAGTAGAAACTCGGCCGATTACAATGGGGTGCGTACTTTTCCCCTAGGCTATTCCAGTTATTGGTTTCGAGTATCAGACCAGCGAAAATTTTGATGGTTTCTCAACCATTCCTTAACTTCAAACTCCCATATCTCGCGAACGGATTGACTAACTCGAGAAATTCCTGTTGCACCTGAAAGTAGAAACTCGCCCGATTACGATGGCATGTGTATTTTTGCCGCAGGCCATAGTAGTTATTGGTTTCGAGTATCAGACTTACTAAATTTTTTGATAGTTTCTCAACCATTCCTTAATTTCAAATTCCCATATCTCGCGAACGGATTGACGAACTCGAGAAAATCCTGATGCATCTGAAAGTAGAAACTCGCCCGATTACAACGGTATGTGTATTTTTGCCCTAGGCCATAGCAGTTATTGGTTTCGAGTATCAGACTTGCGAAAATTTTGATGGTTTCTCAACCATTCCTTAACTTCAAACTCCCATATCTCGCGAAGGGATTGACGAACTCGAGAAATTCCTGTTGCATCTGAAGGTAGAAGCTCGCCGGATTACAACGGTATATGTATTTTTGCCCTAGGCAGTTGTAGATATTGGTTTCGAGTATCAGACTTGCGAAAATTTTGAGGGTTTCTCAAACATTCCTTAACTTCAAACTCCCATATCTCGCGAACGGATTGACGAACTAGAGAAATTCCTGTTGCATCTGAAAGCAGAAACTCGCCCGATTACAATGGTGTGTGTACTTTTCCCCTAGGCCATTCCAGTTATTGGTTTCGAGTATCAGACCAGCGAAAATTTTGATGGCATCTCAACCATTCCTTAACTTCAAAGTCCCATATCTCGCGAACGGATTGACGAACTCGAGAAACTCCTGCTGCATCTGAAAGTAGAAGCTCGCCCGATTCCAACGGTATGTGTATTTTTGCCCTAGGCAATAGTAGTTACTGGTTTCGAGTATCAGACTTGCGAAAATTTTGGTGGTTTCTCAACCATTCCTTAACTTCAAACTCCCATATCTCGCGAACTGATTGACGAACTCGAGAAATACCTGTTGCATCTGAAATCAGAAACTCGCCCGATTACAGTGGTATGTGTATTTTTGCCCTAGGCCACAGTAGTTATTGGTTTCGAGTATCAGACTTGCGAAAATTTTGATGGCTTCTCAACCATTCCTTAACTTCAAACTCCCATATCTCGCGAACGGATTGACGAACTCGAGAAATTCCTGTTGCATCTGAAAGTGGAAACTCGTCCGATTACAAAGGTATGTGCATATTTCCCCTATGCCTTTGTAGTTATTGGTTTCGAGTGTCAGACTTGCGAAAATTTTGATGGTTTCTCAACCATTCCTTAACTTCAAACTCCCATATCTCACGAACGGAATGACGAACTCGAGAAATTCCTGTTGCATCTGAAAGTAGAAACTCGCACGATTACAATGGTGTGTGTACTTTTCCCCTAGGCCATTCCAGTTATTGGTTTCGAGTATCAGACTTGCGAAAATTTTGATGGCTTCTCAACCATTCCTTAACTTCGAACTCCCATATCTCGCGAACGGATTGACGAACTCGAGAAATTCCTGTTGCATCTGAAAGCAAAAACTCGCCCGATTACAACGGTATGTGTATTTTTGCCCTAGGTAGTTGTAGTTATTGGTTTCGAGTATCAGACTTGCGAAAATTTTGAGGGATTCTCAACCATTCCTTAACTTCAAACTCCCATATCTCGCGAAGGGATTGACGAGCTCGAGAAATTCCTGTTGCATCTGAAGGTAGAAGCTCGCCGGATTACAACGGTATATGTATTTTTGCCCTAGGCCATAGTAGTTATTTGTTTCGAGTATCAGACTTACTAAAATTTTGAGGGCTTCTCAAACATTCCTTAACTTCAAACACCCATATCTCGCGAACGGATTGACGAACTAGAGAAATTCCAGTTGCATCTGAAAGCAGAAACTCGCCCGATTACAATGGTATGTGTACTTTTCCCCTAGGCCATTCCAGTTATTGGTTTCGAGTATCAGACCTGCGAAAATTTTGATGGTTTCTCAACCATTCCTATATTTCAAGCTCCCATATCTCGCGAACGGATTGACGAACTCGAGAAATTCCTGTTGCATCTGAAAGCAAAAACTCGCCCGATTACAACGGTATGTGTATTTTTGCCCTAGGCAGTTGTAGTTATTGGTTTCGAGTATCAGACTTGCGAAAATTTTGAGGGATTCTCAACCATTCCTTAACTTCAAACTCCCATATCTCGCGAAGGGATTGACGAGCTCGAGAAATTCCTGTTGCATCTGAAGGTAGAAGCTCGCCGGATTACAACGGTATATGTATTTTTGCCCTAGGCCATAGTAGTTATTTGTTTCGAGTATCAGACTTACTAAAATTTTGAGGGCTTCTCAAACATTCCTTAACTTCAAACACCCATATCTCGCGAACGGATTGACGAACTAGAGAAATTCCAGTTGCATCTGAAAGCAGAAACTCGCCCGATTACAATGGTATGTGTACTTTTCCCCTAGGCCATTCCAGTTATTGGTTTCGAGTATCAGACCTGCGAAAATTTTGATGGTTTCTCAACCATTCCTATATTTCAAGCTCCCATATCTCGCGAACGGATTGACGAACTCGAGAAATTCCAGTTGCATCTGAAAGCAGAAACTCGCCCGATTACAATGGTATTTGTATTTTTGCCTTAGGTAGTAGTACTTATTGGTTTCGAGTATCAGACTTGCGAAAATTTTGATGGTTTCTCAACCATTCCTTAACTTCAAACTCCCATATCTCCCGAACGGATTGACGAACTAGAGAAATTCCAGTTGCATCTGAAAGCAGAAACTCGCCCGATTACAATGGTATGTGTACTTTTCCCCTAGGCCAATCCAGTTATTGGTTTCGAGTATCAGACTAGCGAAAATTTTGGTGGTTTCTCAACCATTCCTTAGCTTCAAACTCCCATATCTCGCGAAGGGATTGACGAACTCGAAAAATTTCTGTTGCATCTGAAGGTAGAAGCTCGCCGGATTACAACGGTATATGTATTTTTGCCCTAGGCAGTTGTAGATATTGGTTTCGAGTATCAGACTTGCGAAAATTTTGAGGGTTTCTCAAACATTCCTTAACTTCAAACTCCCATATCTCGCGAAAGGGTTGACGAACTAGAGAAATTCCTGTTGCATCTGAAAGCAGAAACTCGCCCGATTACAATGGTGTGTGTACTTTTCCCCTAGGCCATTCCAGTTATTGGTTTCGAGTATCAGACCAGCGAAAATTTTGATGGCTTCTCAACCATTCCTTAACTTCAAAGACCCATATCTCGCGAACGGATTGACGAACTCGAGAAACTCCTGCTGCATCTGAAAGTAGAAGCTCGCCCGATTCCAACGGTATGTGTATTTTTGCCCTAGGCAATAGTAGTTACTGGTTTCGAGTATCAGACATACTAAAATTTGGATGGTTTCTCAACCATTCCTTTATTTCAAGCTCCCATATCTCGCGAACGGATTGACGAACTCGAGAAATTCCATTTGCATCTGAAAGCAGAAACTCGCCCGATTACAATGGTATGTGTATTTTTGCCCTAGGCCACAGTAGTTATTGGTTTCGAGTATCAGACTTGCGAAAATTTTGATGGCTTCTCAACCATTCCTTAACTTCAAACTCCCATATCTCGCGAACGGATTGACGAACTCGAGAAATTCCTGTTGCATCTGAAAGCAAAAACTCGCCCGATTTCAACGGTATGTGTATTTTTGCCCTAGGCAGTTGTAGTTATTGGTTTCGAGTATCAGACTTGCGAAAATTTTGAGGGATTCTCAACCATTCCTTAACTTCAAACTCCCATATCTCGCGAAGGGATTGACGAACTCGAGAAATTCCTGTTGCATCTGAAGGTAGAAGCTCGCCGGATTACAACGGTATATGTATTTTTGCCCTAGGCAGTTGTAGTTATTGGTTTCGAGTATCAGACTTGCGAAAATTTTGAGGGATTCTCAACCATTCCTTAACTTCAAACTCCCATATCTCGCGAAGGGATTGACGAACTCGAGAAATTCCTGTTGCATCTGAAGGTAGAAGCTCGCCGGATTACAGCGGTATATGTATTTTTGCCCTAGGCCATAGTAGTTATTTGTTTCGAGTATCAGACTTACTAAAATTTTGAGGGTTTCTCAAACATTCCTTAACTTCAAACTCCCATATCTCGCGAACGGATTGACGAACTAGAGAAATTCCAGTTGCATCTGAAAGCAGAAACTCGCCCGATTACAATGGTATGTGTACTTTTCCCCTAGGCCATTCCAGTTATTGGTTTCGAGTATCAGACCTGTGAAAATTTTGATGGTTTCTCAACCATTCCTATATTTCAAGCACCCATATCTCGCGAACGGATTGACGAACTCGAGAAATTCCAGTTGCATCTGAAAGCAGAAACTCGCCCGATTACAATGGTATTTGTATTTTTGCCCTAGGCCACGGTAGTTATTGTTTTCGAGTATCAGACTTGCGAAAATTTTGATGGCTTCTCAACCATTCCTTAACTTCAAACTCCCATATCTCGCGAACGGATTGACGAAATCGTGAAATTCCTGTTGCATCTGAAAGCAAAAACTCGCCCGATTACAACGGTATGTGTATTTTTGCCCTAGGCCACAGTAGTTATTGGTTTCGAGTATCAGACTTGCGAAAATTTTGATGGTTTCTCAACCATTCCTTAAATTCAAACTCCCATATCTCGCGAAGGGATTGACCAACTCGAGAAATTCCTGTTGCATCTGAAAGTAGAAACTCGGCCGATTACAATGGGGTGCGTACTTTTCCCCTAGGCTATTCCAGTTATTGGTTTCGAGTATCAGACCAGCGAAAATTTTGATGGTTTCTCAACCATTCCTTAACTTCAAACTCCCATATCTCGCGAACGGATTGACTAACTCGAGAAATTCCTGTTGCACCTGAAAGTAGAAACTCGCCCGATTACAATGGCATGTGTATTTTTGCCGTAGGCCATAGTAGTTATTGGTTTCGAGCATTAGACTTGCGAAAATTTTGATGGTTTCTCAACCATTCCTTAAGTTCAAACTCCCATATCTCGCGAACGGATTGACGAGCTCGAGAAATTCCTGTTGCATTTGAAAGTAGAAACTCGCCCGATTACAATGGCATGTGTATTTTTGCCGTAGGCCATAGTAGTTACTGGTCTCGAGCATTAGACTTGCGAAAATTTTGATGGTTTCTCAAACATTCCTGAACTTCAAACTCCCATATCTCGCGAACGGATTGACGAACTAGAGAAATTCCAGTTGCATCTGAAAGCAAAAACTCGTCCGATTACAATGGTATGTGTACTTTTCCCCTAGGCCATTCCAGTTATTGGTTTCGAGTATCAGACCAGCGAAAATTTTGATGGTTTCTCAACCATTCCTTAACTTCAAAGTCCCATATCTCGCGAACGGTTGACGAACTCGAGAAACTCCTGCTGCATCTGAAAGTAGAAGCTCGCCCGATTCCAACGGTATGTGTATTTTTGCCCTAGGCAATAGTAGTTACTGGTTTCGAGTATCAGACTTGCGAAAATTTTGAGGGTTTCTCAAACATTCCTGAACTTCAAACTCCCATATCTCGCGAAGAGATTGACGAACTAGAGAAATTCCAGTTGCATCTGAAAGCAGAAACTCGCCCGATTACAACGGTATGTGTACTTTTCCCCTAGGCCATTCCAGTTATTGGTTTCGAGTATTAGACCAGCGAAAATTTTGATGGTTTCTCAACCATTCCTTAACTTCAAAGTCCCATATCTCGCGAACGGATTGACGAACTCGAGAAATACCTGTTGCATCTGAAATCAGAAACTCGCCCGATTACAGTGGTATGTGTATTCTTGCCCTAGGCCATAATAGTTATTGGTTTCGAGTATCAGACTTACTAAAATTTTGATGGTTTCTCAACCATTCCTTTATTTCAAGCTCCCATATCTCGCGAACGGATTGACGAACTCGAGAAATTCCAGTTGCGTCTGAAAGCAGAAACTCGCCCGATTACAATGGTATGTGTATTTTTGCCCTAGGCCACAGTAGTTGTTGGTTTCGCGTATCAGACTTGCGTAAATTTTGATGGCTTCTCAACCATTCCTTAAATTCAAACTCACATATCTCGCGAACGGATTGACGAACTCGAGAAATTCCTGTTGCATCTGAAAGCAGAAACTCGCCCGATTACGATGCTGTGTGTACTTTTCCCCTAGGCCATTCCAGTTATTGGTTTCGAGTATCAGACCATCGAAAATTTTAATGGTTTCTCAACCATTCCTTAACTTCAAACTCCCATATTTCGCGAACGGATTGACGAACTAGAGAAATTCCAGTTGCATCTGAAAGCAGAAACTCGCCCGATTACAATGGCATGTGTATTTTTGCCGTAGGCCATAGTTCTTATTGGTTTCGAGCATTAGACTTGCGAAAATTTTGATGGTTTCTCAACCATTCCTTAACTTCAAACTCCCATATCTCGCGAACGGATTGACGAGCTCGAGAAATTCCTGTTGCATCTGAAAGTAGAAACTCGGCCGATTACAATGGGGTGCGTACTTTTCCCCTAGGCTATTCCAGTTATTGGTTTCGAGTATCAGACCAGCGAAAATTTTGATGGTTTCTCAACCATTCCTTAAATTCAAACTCCCATATGTCGCGAACGGATTGACGAACTCAAGAAATTCCTGATGCATCTGAAAGCAGAAACTCGCCCGATTACAGTGGTATGTGTACTTTTCCCCTAGGCCATTCCAGTTATTGGTTTCGAGTATCAGACCAGCGAAAATTTTGATGGTTTCTCAACCATTCCTTAACTTCAAGCTCCCATATCTCGCGAACGGATTGACGACCTCGAGAAATTCCAGTTGCATCTGAAAGTAGAAACTCGCCCGATTACAACGGTATGTGTACTTTTCCCCTAGGCCATTCCAGTTATTGGTTTCGAGTATCAGACCAGCGAAAATTTTGATGGTTTCTCAACCATTCCATAACTTCAAACTCCCATATCTCGCGAACGGATTGACGAACTCGAGAATTTCCTGATCCATCTGAAAGCAGAAACTCGCCCGATTACAATGGTGTGTGTATTTTTGCCCTAGGCAATAGTGGTTATTGGTTTCGAGTATGAGACTTGTGAAAATTTTGATGATTTCTCAACCATTCCTTAACTTCAAGCTCCCATATCTCGCGAACGGATTGACAAACTAGAGAAATTGCGGTTGCATCTGAAAGCAGAAACTCGCCCGATTACAACGGTATGTGTATTTTTGCCCTAGGCATTAGTAGTTATTGGTTTCGAGTATCAGACTTACTAAAATTTTGATAGCTTCTCAACCATTCCTTAACTTCAAACTCCCATATCTCGCGAACGGATTACCAACTCGAGAAATTCCAGTTGCATCTGAAAGCAGAAACTCGCTCGATTACAATGGTGTGGGTACTTTTCCCCTAGGCCATTCCAGTTATTGGTTTCGAGTATCAGACCAGCGAAAATTTTGATGGTTTCTCAACCATTCCTTAACTTCAAACTCCCATATCTCGCGAACGGATTGACGAACTTGAGAAATTCCTGATGCATCTGAAAGCAGAAACTCGCCCGATTACAATGGTGTGTGTATTTTTGCCCTAGGCAATAGTGGTTATTGGTTTCGAGTATCAGACTTGCGAAAATCTTGATGATTTCTCAACCATTCCTTAAATTCAAACTCCCATATCTCGCGAACGGATTGACGAACTCGAGAAATTCCTGATGCATCTGAAAGCAGAAACTCGCCCGATTACAGTGGTATGTGTACTTTTCCCCTAGGCCATTCCAGTTATTGGTTTCGAGTATCAGACCAGCGAAAATTTTGATGGTTTCTCAACCATTCCTTAACTTCAAACTCCCATATCTCGCGAACGGATTGACGAACTCGAGAAATTCCTGTTGCATCTGAAAGTAGAAACTCGCCCGATTACAGTGGTGTATGTACTTTTCCCCTAGGCCATTCCAGTTATTGGTTTCGAGTATCAGACCAGCGAAAATTTTGATGGTTTCTCAACCATTCCTTAACTTCAAGCTCCCATATCTCGCGAACGGATTGACGACCTCGAGAAATTCCAGTTGCATCTGAATGCAAAAACTCGCCCGATTACAATGGTATGTGTACTTTTCCCCTAGGCCATTCCAGTTATTGGTTTCGAGTATCAGACCAGCGAAAATTTTGATGGTTTCTCAACCATTCCTTAACTTCAAACTCCCATATCTCGCGAACGGATTGACGAACTCGAGAAATTCCTCATGCATCTGAAAGCAGAAACTCGCCCGATTACAATGGTGTGTGTATTTTTGCCCTAGGCAATAGTGGTTATTGGTTTCGAGTATCAGACTTGCGAAAATTTTGATGATTTCTCAACCATTCCTTAACTTCAAACTCCCATATCTCGCGAACGGATTGACAAACTAGAAAAATTGCAGTTGCATCTGAAAGCAGCAACTCGCCCGATTACAACGGTATGTGTATTTTTGCCCTAGGCATTAGTAGTTATTGGTTTCGAGTATCAGACTTACTAAAATTTTGACGGTTACTCAACCATTCCTTAACTTCAAACTCCCATATCTCGCGAACGGATTACCAACTCGAGAAATTCCAGTTGCATCTGAAAGTAGAAACTCGCCCGATTACAATGGTGTGCGTATTTTTGCCCTAGGCAATTGTAGTTATTGGTTTCGAGTATCAGACTTGCCAAAATTTTGATGGTTTCTCAACCATTCCTTAACTTCAAACTCCCACATCTCGCGAACGAATTGACGAGCTCGAGAAATTCCTGTTGCATCTGAAAGCAGAAACTCGCTCGATTACAATGGTGTGTGTACTTTTCCCATAGGCCATTCCAGTTATTGGTTTCGAGTATCAGACCAGCGAAAATTTTAATGGTTTCTCAACCATTCCTTAGCTTCAAACTCCCATATCTAGCGAACGGATTGACGAACTCGAGAAATGCCTGTTGCATCTGAAAGCAGAAACTCGCCCGGTTACAACGGTATGTGTATTTTTGCCTTAGGCAGTAGTACTTATTGGTTTCGAGTATCAGACTTGCGAAAATTTTGATGGTTTCTCAACCATTCCTTAACTTCAAACTCCCATATCTCCCGAACGGATTGACGAACTAGAGAAATTCCATGTGCATCTGAAAGCAGAAACTCGCCCGATTACAATGGTATGTGTACTTTTCCCCTAGGCCATTCCAGTTATTGGTTTCGAGTATCAGACCAGCGAAAATTTTTATGGTTTATCAACCATTCCTTAGCTTCAAACTCGCATATCTCGCGAACGGATTGACGAACTTGAGAAATTCCTGATGCATCTGAAAGCAGAAGCTCGCCCGATTACAACGGTATGTGTATTCTTGCCCTAGGCAATAGTAGTTATTGGTTTCGACTATCAGACTTGCGAAAATTTTGATGGTTTCTCAACCATTCCTTAACTTCAAACTCCCATATCTCGCGAACGGATTGACGAACTCGAGAAATTCCTCATGCTTCTGAAAGCAGAAGCTCGCCCGTTTACAACGGTATGTGTATTTTTGCCCTAGGCAATTGTAGATATTGGTTTCGAGTATCCGACTTGCGAAAATTTTGATGGTTTCTCAACAATTCTTAACTTCAAACTCCCATATCTCGCGAACGGATTGACGAACTAGAGAAATTCCAGTTGCATCTGAAAGCAGAAACTCTCCCGATTACAATGGTATGTGTACTTTTCCCCTAGGCAATTCCAGTTATTGGTTTCGAGTATCAGACCACCGAGAATTTTGATGGTTTCTCAACCATTCCTTAACTTCAAACCCCCATATCTCGCGAACGGATTGACGAACTCGAGAAATTCCTGCTGCATCTGAAAGTAGAAGCTCGCCCGATTACAACGGTATGTGTATTTTTGCCCTAGGCAATAGTAGTTATTGGTTTCGAGTATCAGACTTGCGAAAATTTTGACGATTTCCCAACCATTCCTTAACTTCAAACTCCCATATCTCGCGAACGGTTTAGCTACTCGAGAAATTCCAGTTGCATCTGAAAGCATAATCTCGGCCGAATACATTGGTATGTGTATTTTTGCCCTAGGCCATAGCAGTTATTGGTTTCGAGTATCAGACTTGCGAAAATTTTGATGGTTGCTCAACCATTCCTTAACTTCAAACTCCCATATCTCGCGAACGGATTGTCGAACTCGAGAAATTCCTGTTGCATCTGAAAGTAGAAACTCGCCCGATTAAAATGGTGTGTGTATTTTTGCCCTAGGCCATAGCAGTTATTGGTTTCGAGTATCAGACTTGCGAAAATTTTGATGGTTTCTCAACCATTCCTTAACTTCAAACTCCCATGTCTCGCGAACTGATTGACGAACTCGAGAAATACCTGTTGTATCTGAAAGCAGAAACTCGCCCGATTACAGTGGTATGTGTATCTTTGCCCTAGGCCATAGTAGTTATTGGTTTCGAGTATCAGGCTTGCGAAAATTTTTATGGTTTCTCAACCATTCCTTAACTTCAAACACCCATATCTCGCGAACGGATTGACGAACTCGAGAAATTCCAGTTGCATCTGAAAGTAGAAACTCGCCCGATTAGAATGGTATGTGTATTTTTGCCCTAGGCAGTAGTAGTTATTGGTTTCGAGTATCAGACTTGCGAAAATTTTGATGATTTCTCAACCATTCCTTAACTTCAAACTCCCATATCTCGCGAACGGATTACCAACTCGAGAAATTCCAGTTGCATCTGAAAGTAGAAACTCGCCCGATTACAATGGCGTGTGTATTTTTGCCCTAGGCAATTGTAGTTATTGGTTTCGTGTATGAGCCTTGCGAAAATTTTGATGGTTCCTCAACCATTCCTTAACTTCAAACTCCCATATCTCGCGAACGGATTGACGAACTCGAGAAACTCCTGCTGCATCCGAAAGTAGAAGCTCGCCCGATTACAACAGTATGTGTATTTTTGCCCTAGGCAATAGTAGTTATTGGTTTCGAGTATCAGACTTTCGAAAATTTTGATGATTTCTCAGCCATTCCTTAACTTCAAACTCCCATATCTCGCGAACGGATTGACGAACTCGAGAAACTCCTGCTGCACCTGAAAGTAGAAGCTCGCCCGATTACAACGGTATGTGTATTTTTGCCCTAGGCAATAGTAGTTATTGGTTTCGAGTATCAGACTTGCGAAAATTTTGATGGTTTCTCAACCATTCCGTAACTTCAAACTCCCATATCTCGCGAACGGATTGACGAACTCGAGAAACTCCTGTTGCATCTGAAAGCAGAATCTCGCCCGACTACAACGGTATGTGTATTTTTGCCTTAGGCAATAGTACTTATTGGTTTCGAGTATCAGACTTGCGAAAATTTTGATGGTTTCTCAACCATTCCTTAACTTCAAACTCCCATATCTCGCGAACGGATTGACGAACTCGAGAAATTCCTGTTGCATCTGAAAGCAGAATATCGCCCGACTACAACGGTATGTGTATTTTTGCCTTAGGCAATAGTACTTATTGGTTTCGAGTATCAGACTTGCGAAAATTTTGATGGTTTCTCAGACATTCCTTAACTTCAAACCCCCATATCTCGCGAGCGGATTGACGAACTCGAGAAATTCCTGATGCATCTGAAAGCAGAAGCTCGCCCGATTACAATGGCATGTGTATTTTTGCCCTAGGCCATAGTAGATATTGGTTTCGAGTATTAGACTTGCCAAAATTTTGATGGTTTCTCAACCATTCCTTAACTTCAAACTCCCATATCTCGCGAACGGATTGACGAACTCGAGAAACTCCTGCTGCACCTGAAAGTAGAAGCTCGCCCGATTACAACGGTATGTGTATTTTTGTCCTAGGCAATAGTAGTTATTGGTTTCGAGTATCAGACTTGCGAAAATTTTGATGGTTTCTCAACCATTCCTTAACTTCAAACTCCCATATCTCGCGAACGGATTGACGAACTCGAGAAATTCCTGATGCATCTGAAAGCAGAAGCTCGCCCGTTTACAACGGTATGTGTATTTTTGCCCTAGGCAATTGTAGATATTGGTTTCGAGTATCCGACTTGCGAAAATTTTGATGGTTTCTCAACAATTCTTAACTTCAAACTCCCATATCTCGCGAACGGATTGACGAACTAGAGAAATTCCAGTTGCATCTGAAAGCAGAAACTCTCCCGATTACAATGGTATGAGTACTTTTCCCCTAGGCAATCCCAGTTATTGGTTTCGAGTATCAGACCACCGAGAATTTTCATGGTTTTTCAACCATTCCTTAAATTCAAACCCCCATATCTCGCGAACGGTTTACCTACTCGAGAAATTCCAGTTGCATCTGAAAGTAGAAACTCGCCCGATTACAACGGTATGTGAATTTTTGCCCTAGGCAATAGTAGTTATTGGTTTCGAGTCTCAGACTCGCAAAAATTTTGATGATTTCTCAACCATTCCTTAACTTCAAACTCCCATATCGCGCGAACGGATTGACGAACTAGAGAAATTCCAGTTGCATCTGAAAGCAGAAACTCGCCCGATTACAATGGTATGTGTACCTTTCCCCTAGGCCATTCCAGTTATTGGTTTCGAGTATCAGACCAGCGAAAATTTTGATGGTTTCTCAACCATTCCTTAACTTCAAACCCCCATATCTCGCGAACGGATTGACGAACTCGAGAAATTCCTGCTGCATCTGAGAGTAGAAGCTCGCCCAATTACAACGGTATGTGTATTTTTGCCCTAGGCAATAGTAGTTATTGGTTTCGAGTATCAGACTTGCGAAAATTTTGATGATTTCTCAACCATTCCTTAACTTCAAACTCCCATATCTCGCGAACGGATTACCAACTCGAAAAATTCCAGTTGCATCTGAAAGCATAATCTCGCCCGATTACAATGGTATGTGGATTTTTGCCCTAGGCCATAGCAGTTATTGTTTTCGAGTATCAGACTTGCGAAAATTTTGATGGTTTCTCAACCATTCCTTAACTTCAAACTCCCATGTCTCGCGAACGGATTGACGAACTCGAGAAATTCCAGTTGCATCTGAAAGTAGAAACTCGCCCGATTAGTATGGTATGTGTATTTTTGCCCTAGGCAGTAGTAGTTATTGGTTTCGAGTATCAGACTTGCGAAAATTTTGATGATTTCGCAACCATTCCTTAACTTCAAACTCCCATATCTCGCGAACGGATTGACGAACTCGAGAAACTCCTGCTGCATCTGAAAGTAGAAGCTCGCCCGATTACAACGGTATGTGTATTCTTGCCCTATGCAATAGTAGTTATTGTTTTCGAGTATCAGACTTGCGAAAATTTTGATGGTTTCTCAACCATTCCTTAACTTCAAACTCCCATGTCTCGCGAACGGATTGACGAACTCGAGAAATTCCAGTTGCATCTGAAAGTAGAAACTCGCCCGATTAGAATGGTATGT
This sequence comes from Ptiloglossa arizonensis, assembly GCF_051014685.1. Taxonomy (NCBI): domain Eukaryota; kingdom Metazoa; phylum Arthropoda; class Insecta; order Hymenoptera; family Colletidae; genus Ptiloglossa; species Ptiloglossa arizonensis. Next base: position 718,089 of record NW_027478501.1, read on the forward strand.
GTATTTTTGCCCTAGGCAGTAGTAGTTATTGGTTTCGAGTATCAGACTTGCGAAAATTTTGATGATTTCGCAACCATTCCTTAACTTCAAACTCCCATATCTCGCGAACGGATTGACGAACTCGAGAAATTCCTGATGCATCTGAAAGCAGAAACTCGCCCGATTACAATGGTGTGTGTATTTTTGCCCTAGGCAATAGTGGTTATTGGTTTCGAGTATCAGACTTGCGAAAATTTTGATGATTTCTCAACCATTCCTTAACTTCAAACTCCCATATCTCGCGAACGGATTGACAAACTAGAAAAATTGCAGTTGCATCTGAAAGCAGCAACTCGCCCGATTACAACGGTATGTGTATTTTTGCCCTAGGCATTAGTAGTTATTGGTTTCGAGTATCAGACTTACTAAAATTTTGACGGTTACTCAACCATTCCTTAACTTCAAACTCCCATATCTCGCGAACGGATTACCAACTCGAGAACTTCCAGTTGCATCTGAAAGTAGAAACTCGCCCGATTACAATGGTGTGCGTATTTTTGCCCTAGGCAATTGTAGTTATTGGTTTCGAGTATCAGACTTGCCAAAATTTTGATGGTTTCTCAAGCATTCCTTAACTTCAAACTCCCACATCTCGCGAACGAATTGACGAGCTCGAGAAATTCCTGTTGCATCTGAAAGCAGAAACTCGCTCGATTACAATGGTGTGTGTACTTTTCCCATAGGCCATTCCAGTTATTGGTTTCGAGTATCAGACCAGCGAAAATTTTAATGGTTTCTCAACTATTCCTTAACTTCAAACTCCCATATCTAGCGAACGGATTACCAACTCGAAAAATTCCAGTTGCATCTGAAAGCATAATCTCGCCCGATTACAATGGTATGTGGATTTTTGCCCTAGGCCATAGCAGTTATTGTTTTCGAGTATCAGACTTGCGAAAATTTTGATGGTTTCTCAACCATTCCTTAACTTCAAACTCCCATGTCTCGCGAACGGATTGACGAACTCGAGAAACTCCTGCTGCATCTGAAAGTAGAAGCTCGCCCGATTACAACGGTATGTGTATTCTTGCCCTATGCAATAGTAGTTATTGTTTTCGAGTATCAGACTTGCGAAAATTTTGATGGTTTCTCAACCATTCCTTAACTTCAAACTCCCATGTCTCGCGAACGGATTGACGAACTCGAGAAACTCCTGCTGCATCTGAAAGTAGAAGCTCGCCCGATTACAACGGTATGTGTATTCTTGCCCTATGCAATAGTAGTTATTGTTTTCGAGTATCAGACTTGCCAAAATTTTGATGGTTTCTCAAGCATTCCTTAACTTCAAACTCCCACATCTCGCGAACGAATTGACGAGCTCGAGAAATTCCTGTTGCATCTGAAAGCAGAAACTCGCTCGATTACAATGGTGTGTGTACTTTTCCCATAGGCCATTCCAGTTATTGGTTTCGAGTATCAGACCAGCGAAAATTTTAATGGTTTCCCAACCATTCCTTAACTTCAAACTCCCATATCTAGCGAACGGATTGACGAACTCGAGAAATGCCTGTTGCATCTGAAAGCAGAAACTCGCCCGGTTACAACGGTATGTGTATTTTTGCCATAGGCAGTAGTACTTATTGGTTTCGAGAATCAGACTTGCGAAAATTTTTATGGTTTCTCAACCATTCCTTAACTTCAAACTCCCATATCTCGCGAACGGATTGACGAACTCGAGAAATTCCTCATGCATCTGAAAGCAGAAACTCGCCCGTTTACAACGGTATGTGTATTTTTGCCCTAGGCAATTGTAGATATTGGTTTCGAGTATCCGACTTGCGAAAATTTTGATGGTTTCTCAACAATTCTTAACTTCAAACTCCCATATCTCGCGAACGGATTGACGAACTAGAGAAATTCCATTTGCATCTGAAAGCAGAAACTCTCCCGATTACAATGGTATGTGTACTTTTCCCCTAGGCAATTCCAGTTATTGGTTTCGAGTATCAGACCACCGAGAATTTTGATGGTTTCTCAACCATTCCTTAACTTCAAACCCCCATATCTCGCGAACGGATTGACGAACTCGAGAAATTCCTGCTGCATCTGAAAGTAGAAGCTCGCCCGATTACAACGGTATGTGTATTTTTGCCCTAGGCAATAGTAGTTATTGGTTTCGAGTATCAGACTTGCGAAAATTTTGACGATTTCTCAACCATTCCTTAACTTCAAACTCCAATATCTCGCGAACGGATTGACGAACTCGAGAAATTCCAGTTGCATCTGAAAGCAGAAACTCGCCCGATTAGAACGGTGTGTGTATTTTTGCCCTAGGCAATAGTAGCTATTGGTTTCGAGTATCGGACTTGCGAAAATTTTGATGATTTCTCAGCCATTCCTTAACTTCAAACTCCCATATCTCGCGAACGGTTTAGCTACTCGAGAAATTCCAGTTGCATCTGAAAGCATAATCTCGGCCGATTACATTGGTATGTGTATTTTTGCCCTAGGCCATAGCAGTTATTGGTTTCGAGTATCAGACTTGCGAAAATTTTGATGGTTGCTCAACCATTCCTTAACTTCAAACTCCCATATCTCGCGAACGGATTGTCGAACTCGAGAAATTCCTGTTGCATCTGAGAGTAGAAACTCGCCCGATTAAAATGGTGTGTGTATTTTTGCCCTAGGCCATAGTAGTTATTGGTTTCGAGTATCAGACTTGCGAAAATTTTGATGGTTTCTCAACCATTTCTTAACTTCAAACTCCCATGTCTCGCGAACTGATTGACGAACTCGAGAAATACCTGTTGCATCTGAAAGCAGAAACTCGCCCGATTACAGTGGTATGTGTATCTTTGCCCTAGGCCATAGTAGTTATTGGTTTCGAGTATCAGGCTTGCGAAAATTTTGATGGTTTCGCAACCATTCCTTAACTTCAAACACCCATATCTCGCGAACGGATTGACGAACTCGAGAAATTCCAGTTGCATCTGAAAGTAGAAACTCGCCCGATTAGAATGGTATGTGTATTTTTGCCCTAGGCAGTAGTAGTTATTGGTTTCGAGTATCAGACTTGCGAAAATTTTGATGATTTCTCAACCATTCCTTAACTTCAAACTCCCATATCTCGCGAACGGATTACCAACTCGAGAAATTCCAGTTGCATCTGAAAGTAGAAACTCGCCCGATTACAATGGCGTGTGTATTTTTGCCCTAGGCAATAGTAGTTATTGGTTTCGAGTATCAGACTTTCGAAAATTTTGATGATTTCTCAGCCATTCCTTAACTTCAAACTCCCATATCTCGCGAACGGATTGACGAACTCGAGAAACTCCTGCTGCACCTGAAAGTAGAAGCTCGCCCGATTACAACGGTATGTGTATTTTTGCCCTAGGCAATTGTAGTTATTGGTTTCGAGTATCAGACTTGCGAAAATTTTGATGGTTTCTCAACCATTCCTTAACTTCAAACTCCCATATCTCGCGAACGGATTGACGAACTCGAGAAACTCCTGTTGCATCTGAAAGCAGAATCTCGCCCGACTACAACGGCATGTGTATTTTTGCCTTAGGCAATAGTACTTATTGGTTTCGAGTATCAAACTTGCGAAAATTTTGATGGTTTCTCAGCCATTCCTTAACTTCAAACCCCCATATCTCGCGAACGGATTGACGAACTCGAGAAATTCCTGATGCAACTGAAAGCAGAATCTCGCCCGATTACAATGGCATGTGTATTTTTGCCCTAGGCCATAGTAGATATTGGTTTCGAGTATTAGACTTGCCAAAATTTTGATGGTTTCTCAACCATTCCTTAACTTCAAACTCCCATATCTCGCGAACGGATTGACGAACTCGAGAAACTCCTGCTGCACCTGAAAGTAGAAGCTCGCCCGATTACAACGGTATGTGTATTTTTGCCCTAGGCAATAGTAGTTATTGGTTTCGAGTATCAGACTTGCGAAAATTTTGATGGTTTCTCAAACATTCCTTAACTTCAAACTCCCATATCTCGCGAACGGATTGACGAACTCGAGAAATTCCTGATGCATCTGAAAGCAGAAGCTCGCCCGTTTACAACGGTATGTGTATTTTTGCCCTAGGCAATTGCAGATATTGGTTTCGAGTATCCGACTTGCGAAAATTTTGATGGTTTCTCAACAATTCTTAACTTCAAACTCCCATATCTCGCGAACGGATTGACGAACTAGAGAAATTCCAGTTGCATCTGAAAGCAGAAACTCTCCCGATTACAATGGTATGTGTACTTTTCCCCTAGGCAATTCCAGTTATTGGTTTCGAGTATCAGACCACCGAGAATTTTGATGGTTTCTCAACCATTCCTTAACTTCAAACTCCCATATCTCGCGAACGGATTGACGAACTCGAGAAATTCCTGATGCATCTGAAAGCAGAAACTCGCCCGGTTACAATGGTATGTGTACTTTTCCCCTAGGCCATTCCAGTTATTGGTTTCGAGTATCAGACTTGCGACAATTTTGATGGTTTCTCAACCATTCCTTAACATCAAACTCCCATGTCTCGCGAACTGATTGACGAACTCGAGAAATACCTGTTGCATCTGAAAGCAGAAACTCGCCCGATTACAGTGGTATGTGTATTTTTGCCCTAGGCCATAGTAGTTATTGGTTTCGAGTATCAGGCTTGCGAAAATTTTGATGGTTTCGCAACCATTCCTTAACTTCAAACACCCATATCTCGCGAACGGATTGACGAACTCGAGAAATTCCAGTTGCATCTGAAAGTAGAAACTCGCCCGATTAGAATGGTATGTGTATTTTTGCCCTAGGCAGTAGTAGTTATTGGTTTCGAGTATCAGACTTGCGAAAATTTTGATGGTTGCTCAACCATTCCTTAACTTCAAACTCCCATATCTCGCGAACGGATTGTCGAACTCGAGAAATTCCTGTTGCATCTGAGAGTAGAAACTCGCCCGATTAGAACGGTGTGTGTATTTTTGCCCTAGGCAATAGTAGCTATTGGTTTCGAGTATCGGACTTGCGAAAATTTTGATGATTTCTCAGCCATTCCTTAACTTCAAACTCCCATATCTCGCGAACGGTTTAGCTACTCGAGAAATTCCAGTTGCATCTGAAAGCATAATCTCGGCCGATTACATTGGTATGTGTATTTTTGCCCTAGGCCATAGCAGTTATTGGTTTCGAGTATCAGACTTGCGAAAATTTTGATGGTTGCTCAACCATTCCTTATCTTCAAACTCCCATATCTCGCGAACGGATTGTCGAACTCGAGAAATTCCTGTTGCATCTGAGAGTAGAAACTCGCCCGATTAAAATGGTGTGTGTATTTTTGCCCTAGGCCATAGCAGTTATTGGTTTCGAGTATCAGACTTGCGAAAATTTTGATGGTTTCTCAACCATTCCTTAACTTCAAACTCCCATGTCTCGCGAACTGATTGACGAACTCGAGAAATACCTGTTGCATCTGAAAGCAGAAACTCGCCCGATTACAGTGGTATGTGTATCTTTGCCCTAGGCCATAGTAGTTATTGGTTTCGAGTATCAGGCTTGCGAAAATTGTGATGGTTTCTCAACCATTCCTTAACTTCAAACACCCATATCTCGCGAACGGATTGACGAACTCGAGAAATTCCAGTTGCATCTGAAAGTAGAAACTCGCCCGATTAGAATGGTATGTGTATTTTTGCCCTAGGCAGTAGTAGTTATTGGTTTCGAGTATCAGACTTGCGAAAATTTTGATGATTTCTCAACCATTCCTTAACTTCAAACTCCCATATCTCGCGAACGGATTGACGAACTCGAGAAACTCCTGCTGCACCTGAATGTAGAAGCTCGCCCGATTACAACGGTATGTGTATTTTTGCCCTAGGCAATAGTAGTTATTGGTTTCGAGTATCAGACTTGCGAAAATTTTGATGGTTTCTCAGCCATTCCTTAACTTCAAACCCCCATATCTCGCGAACGGATTGACGAACTCGAGAAATTCCTGATGCAACTGAAAGCAGAATCTCGCCCGATTACAATGGCATGTGTATTTTTGCCCTAGGCCATAGTAGATATTGGTTTCGAGTATTAGACTTGCCAAAATTTTGATGGTTTCTCAACCATTCCTTAACTTCAAACTCCCATATCTCGCGAACGGATTGACGAACTCGAGAAACTCCTGCTGCACCTGAAAGTAGAAGCTCGCCCGATTACAACGGTATGTGTATTTTTGCCCTAGGCAATAGTAGTTATTGGTTTCGTGTATCAGACTTGCGAAAATTTTGATGGTTTCTCAAACATTCCTTAACTTCAAACTCCCATATCTCGCGAACGGATTGACGAACTCGAGAAATTCCTGATGCATCTGAAAGCAGAAGCTCGCCCGTTTACAACGGTATGTGTATTTTTGCCCTAGGCAATTGCAGATATTGGTTTCGAGTATCCGACTTGCGAAAATTTTGATGGTTTCTCAACAATTCTTAACTTCAAACTCCCATATCTCGCGAACGGATTGACGAACTAGAGAAATTCCAGTTGCATCTGAAAGCAGAAACTCTCCCGATTACAATGGTATGTGTACTTTTCCCCTAGGCAATTCCAGTTATTGGTTTCGAGTATCAGACCACCGAGAATTTTGATGGTTTCTCAACCATTCCTTAAATTCAAACCCCCATATCTCGCGAACGGATTGACGAACTCGAGAAATTCCTGCTGCATCTGAAAGTAGAAGCTCGCCCGATTACAACGGTATGTGTATTTTTGCCCTAGGCAATAGTAGTAATTGGTTTCGAGTATCAGATTTGCGAAAATTTTGATGATATCTCAGCCATTCCTTAACTTCAAACTCCCATATCTCGCGAACGGATTGACGAACTCGAGAAATTCCTGATGCATCTGAAAGCAGAAACTCGCCCGATTACAATGGTATGTGTATTTTTGCCCTAGGCAATTGTAGTTATTGGTTTCGTGTATTAGACTTGCGAAAATTTTGATGGTTCCTCAACCATTCCTTAACTTCAAACTCCCATATCTCGCGAACGGATTGACGAACTCGAGAAACTCCTGCTGCATCTGAAAGTAGAAGCTCGCCCGATTAGAACGGTATGTGTATTTTTGCCCTAGGCAATAGTAGTTATTGGTTTCGAGTATCAGACATGCGAAAATTTTGATGATTTCTCAGCCATTCCTTAACTTCAAACTCCCATATCTCGCGAACGGATTGACGAACTCGAGAAATTCCTGATGCATCTGAAAGCAGAAACTCGCCCGGTTACAATGGTATGTGTACTTTTCCCCTAGGCCATTCCAGTTATTGGTTTCGAGTATCAGACCAGCGAAAACTTTGATGGTTTATGAGCCATTCCTTAGCTTCAAACTCCCATATCTCGCGAACGGATTGACGAACTCGAGAAATTCCAGTTGCATCTGAAAGCAGAAACTCGCCCGATTAGAACGCTGTGTGTATTTTTGCCCTAGGCAATAGTAGCTATTGGTTTCGAGTATCGGACTTGCGAAAATTTTGATGATTTCTCAGCCATTCCTTAACTTCAAACTCCAATATCTCGCGAACGGTTTAGCAACTCGAGAAATTCCAGTTGCATCTGAAAGCATAATCCCGGCCGATTACAATGGTATGTGTGTTTTTGCCCTAGGCCATAGCAGTTATTGGTTTCGAGTATCAGACTTGCGAAAATTTTGATGGTTTCTCAACCATTCCTTAACTTCAAACTCCCATATCTCGCGAACGGATTGACGAACTCGAGAAATTCCTGTTGCATCTGAAAGCAGAATCTCGCCCGACTACAACGGTATGTGTATTTTTGCCTTAGGCAATAGTACTTATTGGTTTCCAGTATCAGACTTGCGAAAATTTTGATGGTTTCTCAGACATTCCTTAACTTCAAACCCCCATATCTCGCGAACGGATTGACGAACTCGAGAAATTCCTGATGCATCTGAAAGCAGAAGCTCGCCCGATTACAACGGTATGTGTATTTTTGCCCTATGCAATAGTAGTTATTGTTTTCGAGTATCAGACTTGCGAAAATTTTGATGGTTTCTCAACCATTCCTTAACTTCAAACTCCCATATCTCGCGAACGGATTGACGAACTCGAGAAATTCCTGTTGCATCTGAAAGCAGAATCTCGCCCGACTACAACGGCATGTGTATTTTTGCCCTAGGCCATAGTAGATATTGGTTTCGAGTATCAGACTTACTAAAATTTTGACGGTTACTCAACCATTCCTTAACTTCAAACTCCCATATCTCGCGAACGGATTACCAGCTCGAGAAATTCCAGTTGCATCTGAAAGTAGAAACTCGCCCGATTACAATGGTGTGCGTATTTTTGCCCTAGGCAATTGTAGTTATTGGTTTCGAGTATCAGACTTGCCAAAATTTTGATGGTTTCTCAAGCATTCCTTAACTTCAAACTCCCACATCTCGCGAACGAATTGACGAGCTCGAGAAATTCCTGTTGCATCTGAAAGCAGAAACTCGCTCGATTACAATGGTGTGTGTACTTTTCCCATAGGCCATTCCAGTTATTGGTTTCGAGTATCAGACCAGCGAAAATTTTAATGGTTTCTCAACCATTCCTTAACTTCAAACTCCCATATCTAGCGAACGGATTGACGTACTCAAGAAATGCCTGTTGCATCTGAAAGCAGAAACTCGCCCGGTTACAACGGTATGTGTATTTTTGCCTTAGGCAGTAGTACTTATTGGTTTCGAGTATCAGACTTGCGAAAATTTTGATGGTTTCTCAACCATTCCTTAACTTCAAACTCCCATATCTCCCGAACGGATTGACGAACTAGAGAAATTCCATGTGCATCTGAAAGCAGAAACTCGCCCGATTACAATGGTATGTGTACTTTTCCCCTAGGCCATTCCAGTTATTGGTTTCGAGTATCAGACCAGCGAAAATTTTGATGGTTTATCAACCATTCCTTAGCTTCAAACTCGCATATCTCGCGAACGGATTGACGAACTTGAGAAATTCCTGATGCATCTGAAAGCAGAAGCTCGCCCGATTACAACGGTATGTGTATTTTTGCCCTAGGCAATAGTAGTTATTGGTTTCGACTATCAGACTTGCGAAAATTTTGATGGTTTCTGAACCATTCCTTAACTTCAAACTCCCATATCTCGCGAACGGATTGACGAACTCGAGAAATTCCTCATGCATCTGAAAGCAGAAGCTCGCCCGTTTACAACGGTATGTGTATTTTTGCCCTAGGCAATTGTAGATATTGGTTTCGAGTATCCGACTTGCGAAAATTTTGATGGTTTCTCAACAATTCTTAACTTCAAACTCCCATATCTCGCGAACGGATTGACGAACTAGAGAAATTCCAGTTGCATCTGAAAGCAGAAACTCTCCCGATTACAATGGTATGTGTACTTTTCCCCTAGGCAATTCCAGTTATTGGTTTCGAGTATCAGACCACCGAGAATTTTGATGGTTTCTCAACCATTCCTTAACTTCAAACCCCCATATCTCGCGAACGGATTGACGAACTCGAGAAATTCCTGCTGCATCTGAAAGTAGAAGCTCGCCCGATTACAACGGTATGTGTATTTTTGCCCTAGGCAATAGTAGTTATTGGTTTCGAGTATCAGACTTGCGAAAATTTTGACGATTTCTCAACCATTCCTTAACTTCAAACTCCAATATCTCGCGAACGGATTGACGAACTCGAGAAATTCCAGTTGCATCTGAAAGCAGAAACTCGCCCGATTAGAACGGTGTGTGTATTTTTGCCCTAGGCAATAGTAGCTATTGGTTTCGAGTATCGGACTTGCGAAAATTTTGATGATTTCTCAGCCATTCCTTAACTTCAAACTCCCATATCTCGCGAACGGTTTAGCTACTCGAGAAATTCCAGTTGCATCTGAAAGCATAATCTCGGCCGATTACATTGGTATGTGTACTTTTGCCCTAGGCCATAGCAGTTATTGGTTTCGAGTATCAGACTTGCGAAAATTTTGATGGTTGCTCAACCATTCCTTAACTTCAAACTCCCATATCTCGCGAACGGATTGTCGAACTCGAGAAATTCCAGTTGCATCTGAAAGCAGAAACTCGCCCGATTAGAACGGTATGTTTATTTTTGCCCTAGGCAGTAGTAGTTATTGGTTTCGAGTATCAGATTTGCGAAAATTTTGATGATTTCTCAACCATTCCTTAACTTCAAACTCCCATATCTCGCGAACGGATTGACGAACTCGAGAAATTCCTGCTGCATCTGAAAGTAGAAGCTCGCCCAATTACAACGGTATGTGTATTTTTGCCCTAGGCAATAGTTGTTATTGGTTTCGAGTATCAGACTTGCGAAAATTTTGATGATTTCTCAACCATTCCTTAACTTCAAACTCCCATATCTCGCGAACGGATTGACGAACTCGAGAAACTCCTGCTGCATCTGAAAGTAGAAGCTCGCCCGATTAGAACGGTATGTGTATTTTTGCCCTAGGCAATAGTAGTTATTGGTTTCGAGTATCAGACATGCGAAAATTTTGATGATTTCTCAGCCATTCCTTAACTTCAAACTCCCATATCTCGCGAACGGATTGACGAACTCGAGAAATTCCTGATGCATCTGAAAGCAGAAACTCGCCCGGTTACAATGGTATGTGTATTTTTGCCCTAGGCAATTGTAGTTATTGGTTTCGTGTATTAGACTTGCGAAAATTTTGATGGTTCCTCAACCATTCCTTAACTTCAAACTCCCATATCTCGCGAACGGATTGACGAACTCGAGAAATTCCTGTTGCATCTGAAAGCAGAATCTCGCCCGACTACAACGGCATGTGTATTTTTGCCCTAGGCCATAGTAGATATTGGTTTCGAGTATCAGACTTACTAAAATTTTGACGGTTACTCAACCATTCCTTAACTTCAAACTCCCATATCTCGCGAACGGATTACCAGCTCGAGAAATTCCAGTTGCATCTGAAAGTAGAAACTCGCCCGATTACAATGGTGTGCGTATTTTTGCCCTAGGCAATTGTAGTTATTGGTTTCGAGTATCAGACTTGCCAAAATTTTGATGGTTTCTCAAGCATTCCTTAACTTCAAACTCCCACATCTCGCGAACGAATTGACGAGCTCGAGAAATTCCTGTTGCATCTGAAAGCAGAAACTCGCTCGATTACAATGGTGTGTGTACTTTTCCCATAGGCCATTCCAGTTATTGGTTTCGAGTATCAGACCAGCGAAAATTTTAATGGTTTCTCAACCATTCCTTAACTTCAAACTCCCATATCTAGCGAACGGATTGACGTACTCAAGAAATGCCTGTTGCATCTGAAAGCAGAAACTCGCCCGGTTACAACGGTATGTGTATTTTTGCCTTAGGCAGTAGTACTTATTGGTTTCGAGTATCAGACTTGCGAAAATTTTGATGGTTCCTCAACCATTCCTTAACTTCAAACTCCCATATCTCGCGAACGGATTGACGAACTCGAGAAATTCCTGTTGCATCTGAAAGCAGAATCTCGCCCGACTACAACGGTATGTGTATTTTTGCCTTAGGCAATAGTACTTATTGGTTTCCAGTATCAGACTTGCGAAAATTTTGATGGTTTCTCAGACATTCCTTAACTTCAAACCCCCATATCTCGCGAACGGATTGACGAACTCGAGAAATTCCTGATGCATCTGAAAGCAGAAGCTCGCCCGATTACAACGGTATGTGTATTTTTGCCCTATGCAATAGTAGTTATTGTTTTCGAGTATCAGACTTGCGAAAATTTTGATGGTTTCTCAACCATTCCTTAACTTCAAACTCCCATATCTCGCGAACGGATTGACGAACTCGAGAAATTCCTGTTGCATCTGAAAGCAGAATCTCGCCCGACTACAACGGCATGTGTATTTTTGCCCTAGGCCATAGTAGATATTGGTTTCGAGTATCAGACTTACTAAAATTTTGACGGTTACTCAACCATTCCTTAACTTCAAACTCCCATATCTCGCGAACGGATTACCAGCTCGAGAAATTCCAGTTGCATCTGAAAGTAGAAACTCGCCCGATTACAATGGTGTGCGTATTTTTGCCCTAGGCAATTGTAGTTATTGGTTTCGAGTATCAGACTTGCCAAAATTTTGATGGTTTCTCAAGCATTCCTTAACTTCAAACTCCCACATCTCGCGAACGAATTGACGAGCTCGAGAAATTCCTGTTGCATCTGAAAGCAGAAACTCGCTCGATTACAATGGTGTGTGTACTTTTCCCATAGGCCATTCCAGTTATTGGTTTCGAGTATCAGACCAGCGAAAATTTTAATGGTTTCTCAACCATTCCTTAACTTCAAACTCCCATATCTAGCGAACGGATTGACGTACTCAAGAAATGCCTGTTGCATCTGAAAGCAGAAACTCGCCCGGTTACAACGGTATGTGTATTTTTGCCTTAGGCAGTAGTACTTATTGGTTTCGAGTATCAGACTTGCGAAAATTTTGATGGTTTCTCAACCATTCCTTAACTTCAAACTCCCATATCTCCCGAACGGATTGACGAACTAGAGAAATTCCATGTGCATCTGAAAGCAGAAACTCGCCCGATTACAATGGTATGTGTACTTTTCCCCTAGGCCATTCCAGTTATTGGTTTCGAGTATCAGACCAGCGAAAATTTTGATGGTTTATCAACCATTCCTTAGCTTCAAACTCGCATATCTCGCGAACGGATTGACGAACTTGAGAAATTCCTGATGCATCTGAAAGCAGAAGCTCGCCCGATTACAACGGTATGTGTATTTTTGCCCTAGGCAATAGTAGTTATTGGTTTCGACTATCAGACTTGCGAAAATTTTGATGGTTTCTGAACCATTCCTTAACTTCAAACTCCCATATCTCGCGAACGGATTGACGAACTCGAGAAATTCCTCATGCATCTGAAAGCAGAAGCTCGCCCGTTTACAACGGTATGTGTATTTTTGCCCTAGGCAATTGTAGATATTGGTTTCGAGTATCCGACTTGCGAAAATTTTGATGGTTTCTCAACAATTCTTAACTTCAAACTCCCATATCTCGCGAACGGATTGACGAACTAGAGAAATTCCAGTTGCATCTGAAAGCAGAAACTCTCCCGATTACAATGGTATGTGTACTTTTCCCCTAGGCAATTCCAGTTATTGGTTTCGAGTATCAGACCACCGAGAATTTTGATGGTTTCTCAACCATTCCTTAACTTCAAACCCCCATATCTCGCGAACGGATTGACGAACTCGAGAAATTCCTGCTGCATCTGAAAGTAGAAGCTCGCCCGATTACAACGGTATGTGTATTTTTGCCCTAGGCAATAGTAGTTATTGGTTTCGAGTATCAGACTTGCGAAAATTTTGACGATTTCTCAACCATTCCTTAACTTCAAACTCCAATATCTCGCGAACGGATTGACGAACTCGAGAAATTCCAGTTGCATCTGAAAGCAGAAACTCGCCCGATTAGAACGGTGTGTGTATTTTTGCCCTAGGCAATAGTAGCTATTGGTTTCGAGTATCGGACTTGCGAAAATTTTGATGATTTCTCAGCCATTCCTTAACTTCAAACTCCCATATCTCGCGAACGGTTTAGCTACTCGAGAAATTCCAGTTGCATCTGAAAGCATAATCTCGGCCGATTACATTGGTATGTGTACTTTTGCCCTAGGCCATAGCAGTTATTGGTTTCGAGTATCAGACTTGCGAAAATTTTGATGGTTGCTCAACCATTCCTTAACTTCAAACTCCCATATCTCGCGAACGGATTGTCGAACTCGAGAAATTCCAGTTGCATCTGAAAGCAGAAACTCGCCCGATTAGAACGGTATGTTTATTTTTGCCCTAGGCAGTAGTAGTTATTGGTTTCGAGTATCAGATTTGCGAAAATTTTGATGATTTCTCAACCATTCCTTAACTTCAAACTCCCATATCTCGCGAACGGATTGACGAACTCGAGAAATTCCTGCTGCATCTGAAAGTAGAAGCTCGCCCAATTACAACGGTATGTGTATTTTTGCCCTAGGCAATAGTTGTTATTGGTTTCGAGTATCAGACTTGCGAAAATTTTGATGATTTCTCAACCATTCCTTAACTTCAAACTCCCATATCTCGCGAACGGATTGACGAACTCGAGAAACTCCTGCTGCATCTGAAAGTAGAAGCTCGCCCGATTAGAACGGTATGTGTATTTTTGCCCTAGGCAATAGTAGTTATTGGTTTCGAGTATCAGACATGCGAAAATTTTGATGATTTCTCAGCCATTCCTTAACTTCAAACTCCCATATCTCGCGAACGGATTGACGAACTCGAGAAATTCCTGATGCATCTGAAAGCAGAAACTCGCCCGGTTACAATGGTATGTGTACTTTTCCCCTAGGCCATTCCAGTTATTGGTTTCGAGTATCAGACCAGCGAAAACTTTGATGGTTTATGAGCCATTCCTTAGCTTCAAACTCCCATATCTCGCGAACGGATTGACGAACTCGAGAAATTCCAGTTGCATCTGAAAGCAGAAACTCGCCCGATTAGAACGCTGTGTGTATTTTTGCCCTAGGCAATAGTAGCTATTGGTTTCGAGTATCGGACTTGCGAAAATTTTGATGATTTCTCAGCCATTCCTTAACTTCAAACTCCAATATCTCGCGAACGGTTTAGCAACTCGAGAAATTCCAGTTGCATCTGAAAGCATAATCCCGGCCGATTACAATGGTATGTGTGTTTTTGCCCTAGGCCATAGCAGTTATTGGTTTCGAGTATCAGACTTGCGAAAATTTTGATGGTTTCTCAACCATTCCTTAACTTCAAACTCCCATATCTCGCGAACGGATTGACGAACTCGAGAAATTCCTGTTGCATCTGAAAGCAGAATCTCGCCCGACTACAACGGTATGTGTATTTTTGCCTTAGGCAATAGTACTTATTGGTTTCCAGTATCAGACTTGCGAAAATTTTGATGGTTTCTCAGACATTCCTTAACTTCAAACCCCCATATCTCGCGAACGGATTGACGAACTCGAGAAATTCCTGATGCATCTGAAAGCAGAAGCTCGCCCGATTACAACGGTATGTGTATTTTTGCCCTATGCAATAGTAGTTATTGTTTTCGAGTATCAGACTTGCGAAAATTTTGATGGTTTCTCAACCATTCCTTAACTTCAAACTCCCATATCTCGCGAACGGATTGACGAACTCGAGAAATTCCTGTTGCATCTGAAAGCAGAATCTCGCCCGACTACAACGGCATGTGTATTTTTGCCCTAGGCCATAGTAGATATTGGTTTCGAGTATCAGACTTACTAAAATTTTGACGGTTACTCAACCATTCCTTAACTTCAAACTCCCATATCTCGCGAACGGATTACCAGCTCGAGAAATTCCAGTTGCATCTGAAAGTAGAAACTCGCCCGATTACAATGGTGTGCGTATTTTTGCCCTAGGCAATTGTAGTTATTGGTTTCGAGTATCAGACTTGCCAAAATTTTGATGGTTTCTCAAGCATTCCTTAACTTCAAACTCCCACATCTCGCGAACGAATTGACGAGCTCGAGAAATTCCTGTTGCATCTGAAAGCAGAAACTCGCTCGATTACAATGGTGTGTGTACTTTTCCCATAGGCCATTCCAGTTATTGGTTTCGAGTATCAGACCAGCGAAAATTTTAATGGTTTCTCAACCATTCCTTAACTTCAAACTCCCATATCTAGCGAACGGATTGACGTACTCAAGAAATGCCTGTTGCATCTGAAAGCAGAAACTCGCCCGGTTACAACGGTATGTGTATTTTTGCCTTAGGCAGTAGTACTTATTGGTTTCGAGTATCAGACTTGCGAAAATTTTGATGGTTTCTCAACCATTCCTTAACTTCAAACTCCCATATCTCCCGAACGGATTGACGAACTAGAGAAATTCCATGTGCATCTGAAAGCAGAAACTCGCCCGATTACAATGGTATGTGTACTTTTCCCCTAGGCCATTCCAGTTATTGGTTTCGAGTATCAGACCAGCGAAAATTTTGATGGTTTATCAACCATTCCTTAGCTTCAAACTCGCATATCTCGCGAACGGATTGACGAACTTGAGAAATTCCTGATGCATCTGAAAGCAGAAGCTCGCCCGATTACAACGGTATGTGTATTTTTGCCCTAGGCAATAGTAGTTATTGGTTTCGACTATCAGACTTGCGAAAATTTTGATGGTTTCTGAACCATTCCTTAACTTCAAACTCCCATATCTCGCGAACGGATTGACGAACTCGAGAAATTCCTCATGCATCTGAAAGCAGAAGCTCGCCCGTTTACAACGGTATGTGTATTTTTGCCCTAGGCAATTGTAGATATTGGTTTCGAGTATCCGACTTGCGAAAATTTTGATGGTTTCTCAACAATTCTTAACTTCAAACTCCCATATCTCGCGAACGGATTGACGAACTAGAGAAATTCCAGTTGCATCTGAAAGCAGAAACTCTCCCGATTACAATGGTATGTGTACTTTTCCCCTAGGCAATTCCAGTTATTGGTTTCGAGTATCAGACCACCGAGAATTTTGATGGTTTCTCAACCATTCCTTAACTTCAAACCCCCATATCTCGCGAACGGATTGACGAACTCGAGAAATTCCTGCTGCATCTGAAAGTAGAAGCTCGCCCGATTACAACGGTATGTGTATTTTTGCCCTAGGCAATAGTAGTTATTGGTTTCGAGTATCAGACTTGCGAAAATTTTGACGATTTCTCAACCATTCCTTAACTTCAAACTCCAATATCTCGCGAACGGATTGACGAGCTCGAGAAATTCCAGTTGCATCTGAAAGCAGAAACTCGCCCGATTAGAACGGTGTGTGTATTTTTGCCCTAGGCAATAGTAGCTATTGGTTTCGAGTATCGGACTTGCGAAAATTTTGATGATTTCTCAGCCATTCCTTAACTTCAAACTCCCATATCTCGCGAACGGTTTAGCTACTCGAGAAATTCCAGTTGCATCTGAAAGCATAATCTCGGCCGATTACATTGGTATGTGTACTTTTGCCCTAGGCCATAGCAGTTATTGGTTTCGAGTATCAGACTTGCGAAAATTTTGATGGTTGCTCAACCATTCCTTAACTTCAAACTCCCATATCTCGCGAACGGATTGTCGAACTCGAGAAATTCCAGTTGCATCTGAAAGCAGAAACTCGCCCGATTAGAACGGTATGTTTATTTTTGCCCTAGGCAGTAGTAGTTATTGGTTTCGAGTATCAGATTTGCGAAAATTTTGATGATTTCTCAACCATTCCTTAACTTCAAACTCCCATATCTCGCGAACGGATTGACGAACTCGAGAAATTCCTGCTGCATCTGAAAGTAGAAGCTCGCCCAATTACAACGGTATGTGTATTTTTGCCCTAGGCAATAGTTGTTATTGGTTTCGAGTATCAGACTTGCGAAAATTTTGATGATTTCTCAACCATTCCTTAACTTCAAACTCCCATATCTCGCGAACGGATTACCAACTCGAAAAATTCCAGTTGCATCTGAAAGCATAATCTCGCCCGATTACAATGGTATGTGGATTTTTGCCCTAGGCCATAGCAGTTATTGTTTTCGAGTATCAGACTTGCGAAAATTTTGATGGTTTCTCAACCATTCCTTAACTTCAAACTCCCATTCTCGCGAACGGATTGACGAACTCGAGAAATTCCAGTTGCATCTGAAAGTAGAAACTCGCCCGATTAGAATGGTATGTGTATTTTTGCCCTAGGCAGTAGTAGTTATTGGTTTCGAGTATCAGACTTGCGAAAATTTTGATGATTTCGCAACCATTCCTTAACTTCAAACTCCCATATCTCGCGAACGGATTGACGAACTCGAGAAACTCCTGCTGCATCTGAAAGTAGAAGCTCGCCCGATTACAACGGTATGTGTATTTTTGCCCTATGCAATAGTAGTTATTGTTTTCGAGTATCAGACTTGCGAAAATTTTGATGGTTTCTCAACCATTCCTTAACTCCAAACTCCCATGTCTCGCGAACGGATTGACGAACTCGAGAAATTCCAGTTGCATCTGAAAGTAGAAACTCGCCCGATTAGAATGGTATGTGTATTTTTGCCCTAGGCAGTAGTAGTTATTGGTTTCGAGTATCAGACTTGCGAAAATTTTGATGATTTCGCAACCATTCCTTAACTTCAAACTCCCATATCTCGCGAACGGATTACGAACTCGAGAAATTCCAGTTGCATCTGATAGTAGAAACTCGCCCGATTAGAATGGTATGTGTATTTTTGCCCTAGGCAGTAGTAGTTATTGGTTTCGAGTATCAGACTTGCGAAAATTTTGATGATTTCGCAACCATTCCTTAACTTCAAACTCCCATATCTCGCGAACGGATTGACGAACTCGAGAAACTCCTGCTGCATCTGAAAGTAGAAGCTCGCCCGATTACAACGGTATGTGTATTTTTGCCCTATGCAATAGTAGTTATTGTTTTCGAGTATCAGACTTGCGAAAATTTTGATGGTTTCTCAACCATTCCTTAACTCCAAACTCCCATGTCTCGCGAACGGATTGACGAACTCGAGAAATTCCAGTTGCATCTGAAAGTAGAAACTCGCCCGATTAGAATGGTATGTGTATTTTTGCCCTAGGCAGTAGTAGTTATTGGTTTCGAGTATCAGACTTGCGAAAATTTTGATGATTTCGCAACCATTCCTTAACTTCAAACTCCCATATCTCGCGAACGGATTACGAACTCGAGAAATTCCAGTTGCATCTGATAGTAGAAACTCGCCCGATTAGAATGGTATGTGTATTTTTGCCCTAGGCAGTAGTAGTTATTGGTTTCGAGTATCAGACTTGCGAAAATTTTGATGATTTCGCAACCATTCCTTAACTTCAAACTCCCATATCTCGCGAACGGATTGACGAACTCGAGAAACTCCTGCTGCATCTGAAAGTAGAAGCTCGCCCGATTACAACGGTATGTGTATTTTTGCCCTAGGCAATAGTAGTTATTGGTTTCGAGTATCAGACTTGCGAAAATTTTGATGATTTCTCAGCCATTCCTTAACTTCAAACTCCAATATCTCGCGAACGGTTTAGCAACTCGAGAAATTCCAGTTGCATCTGAAAGCATAATCTCGGCCGATTACAATGGTATGTGTATTTTTGCCCTAGGCCATAGCAGTTATTGGTTTCGAGTATCAGACTTGCGAAAATTTTGATGGTTTCTCAACCATTCCTTAACTTCAAACTCCCATAACTCGCGAACGGATTGACGAACTCGAGAAATTCCTGTTGCATCTGAAAGCAGAATCTCGCCCGACTACAACGGTATGTGTATTTTTGCCTTAGGCAATAGTACTTATTGGTTTCGAGTATCAGACTTGCGAAAATTTTGATGGTTTCTCAGACATTCCTTAACTTCAAACACCCATATCTCGCGAACGGATTGACGAACTCGAGAAATTCCTGATGCATCTGAAAGCAGAAGCTCGCCCGATTACAACGCCATGTGTATTTTTGCCCTAGGCCATAGTAGATATTGGTTTCGAGTATTAGACTTGCCAAAATTTTGATGGTTTCTCAACCATTCCTTAACTTCAAACTCCCATATCTCGCGAACGGATTGACGAACGCGAGAAATTCCTCATGCATCTGAAAGCAGAAACTAGCCCGTTTGCAATGGTATGTGTATTTTTGCCCGAGGCCAAAGTAGTTATTGGTTTCGAGTATCAGACTTTCAAAAATTTTGATGGCTTCTCAACCATTCCTTAACTTCAAACTTCCACATTTCGCGAACGGATTGACGAACTCGAGAAATTCCTGTTGCATCTGAAAGTAGAAACTCGCCCGATTGAAATGGTGTGTGTATTTTTGCCCTAGGCATCAGTAGTTATTGGTTTCGAGTATCAGACCAGCGAAAATTTTGATGGTTTCTCAACTATTCCTTAACTTCAAGCTCCCATATCTCGCGAACGGATTGACGAACTCGAGAAATTCCTGTTGCATCTGAAGGTAGAAGCTCGCCCGATTACAACGGTATGTGTATTTTTGCCCTAGGAAATAGTATTTTCTGGTTTCGAGTATCAGACTTGCGAAAATTTTGATGGTTTCTCAACCATTCCTTAACTTCAAACTCCCATATCTCGCGAACGGATTGACGAACTCGAGAAATTCCAGTTGCATCTGAAAGCAGAAACTCGCCCGATTAGAACGCTGTGTGTGTTTTTGCCCTAGGCAATAGTAGCTATTGGTTTCGAGTATCGGACTTGCGAAAATTTTGATGATTTCTCAGCCATTCCTTAACTTCAAACTCCAATATCTCGCGAACGGTTTAGCAACTCGAGAAATTCCAGTTGCATCTGAAAGCATAATCTCGGCCGATTACAATGGTATGTGTATTTTTGCCCTAGGCAATAGCAGTTATTGTTTTCGAGTATCAGACTTGCGCAAATTTTGATGGTTTCTCAACCATTCCTTAACTTCAAACTCCCATATCTCGTGAACGGATTGACGAACTCGAGAAATTCCTGTTGCATCTGAAAGTAGAAACTCGCCCGATTGCAATGGTATGTGTATTTTTGCCCTAGGCCATAGTAGTTATTGGTTTCGAGTATCAGACTTTCAAAAATTTTGATGGCTTCTCAACCATTCCTTAACTTCAAACTCCCACATCTCGCGAACGGATTGACGAACTCGAGAAATTCCTGTTGCATCTGAAGGTAGAAGCTCGCTCGATTACAACGGTATATGTATTTTTGCCCTAGGAAATAGTAGTTACTGGTTTCGAGTATCAGACTTGCGAAAATTTTGATGGTTTCTCAACCATTCCTTAACTTCAAACTCCCATATCTCGCGAACGGATTGACGAACTCGAGAAATTCCAGTTGCATCTGAAAGCAGAAACTCGCCCGATTAGAACGCTGTGTGTATTTTTGCCCTAGGCAATAGTAGCTATTGGTTTCGAGTATCGGACTTGCGAAAATTTTGATGATTTCTCAGCCATTCCTTAACTTCAAACTCCAATATCTCGCGAACGGTTCAGCAACTCGAGAAATTCCAGTTGCATCTGAAAGCATAATCTCGGCCGATTACAATGGTATGTGTATTTTAGCCCTAGGCCATAGCAGTTATTGGTTTCGAGTATCAGACTTGCGAAAATTTTGATGGTTTCTCAACCATTCCTTAACTTCAAACTCCCATATCTCGCGAACGGATTGACGAACTCGAGGAATTCCTGTTGCATCTGAAAGTATTATAGAAACTCGCCCGATTACAATGGGGTGTGTACTTTTCCCCTAGGCCATTCCAGTTATTGGTTTCGAGTATCAGACTTACTAAAATTTTGATAGTTTCTCAACCATTCCTTAATATCAAAATCCCATATCTCGATAACGGATTGACGAACTCGAGAAATTCCTCATGCATCTGAAAGCAGAAACTAGCCCGATTGCAATGGTATGTGTATTTTTGCCCTAGGCCATAGTAGATATTGGTTTCGAGTATTAGACTTGCGAAAATTTTGATGGCTTCTCAACCATTCCTTAACTTCAAACTCCCACATCTCGCGAACGGATTGACGAACTCGAGAAATTCCTGTTGCATCTGAAAGTAGAAACTCGCCCGATTAAAATGGTGTATGTATTTTTGCCCTAGGCATTAGTAGTTATTGGTTTCGAGTATCAGACTTGCGAAAATTTTGATGGTTTCTCAACCATTCCTTAACTTCAAACCCCCATATCTCGCGAACGGATTGACGAACTCGAGAAACTCCTGCTGCATCTGAAAGCAGAAACTCGCCCGATTAGAGCGGTATGTTTATTTTTGCCCTAGGCAGTAGTAGTTATTGGTTTCGAGTATCAGATTTGCGAAAATTTTGATGATTTCTCAACCATTCCTTAACTTCAAACTCCCATATCTCGCGAACGGTTTACCTACTCGAGAAATTCCAGTTGCATCTGAAAGTAGAAACTCGCCCGATTACAACGGTATGTGAATTTTTGCCCTAGGCAATAGTAGTTATTGGTTTCGAGTCTCAGACTCGCAAAAATTTTGATGATTTCTCAACCATTCCTTATCTTCAAACTCCCATATCGCGCGAACGGATTGACGAACTAGAGAAATTCCAGTTGCATCTGAAAGCAGAAACTCGCCCGATTACAATGGTATGTGTACCTTTCCCCTAGGCCATTCCAGTTATTGGTTTCGAGTATCAGACCAGCGAAAATTTTGATGGTTTCTCAACCATTCCTTAACTTCAAACCCCCATATCTCGCGAACGGATTGACGAACTCGAGAAATTCCTGCTGCATCTGAAAGTAGAAGCTCGCCCAATTACAACGGTATGTGTATTTTTGCCCTAGGCAATAGTAGTTATTGGTTTCGAGTATCAGACTTGCGAAAATTTTGATGATTTCTCAACCATTCCTTAACTTCAAACTCCCATATCTCGCGAACGGATTACCAACTCGAAAAATTCCAGTTGCATCTGAAAGCATAATCTCGCCCGATTACAATGGTATGTGGATTTTTGCCCTAGGCCATAGCAGTTATTGTTTTCGAGTATCAGACTTGCGAAAATTTTGATGGTTTCTCAACCATTCCTTAACTTCAAACTCCCATGTCTCGCGAACAGATTGACGAACTCGAGAAATTCCAGTTGCATCTGAAAGTAGAAACTCGCCCGATTAGAATGGTATGTGTATTTTTGCCCTAGGCAGTAGTAGTTATTGGTTTCGAGTATCAGACTTGCGAAAATTTTGATGATTTCGCAACCATTCCTTAACTTCAAACTCCCATATCTCGCGAACGGATTGACGAACTCGAGAAACTGCTGCTGCATCTGAAAGTAGAAGCTCGCCCGATTACAACGGTATGTGTATTTTTGCCCTATGCAATAGTAGTTATTGTTTTCGAGTATCAGACTTGCGAAAATTTTGATGGTTTCTCAACCATTCCTTAACTTCAAACTCCCATGTCTCGCGAACGGATTGACGAAGTCGAGAAATTCCAGTTCCATCTGAAAGTAGAAACTCGCCCGATTAGAATGGTATGCGTATTTTTGCCCTAGGCAGTAGTAGTTATTGGTTTCGAGTATCAGACTTGCGAAAATTTTGATGATTTCGCAACCATTCCTTAACTTCAAACTCCCATATCTCGCGAACGGATTACGAACTCGAGAAATTCCAGTTGCATCTGAAAGTAGAGACTCGCCCGATTAGAATGGTATGTGTATTTTTGCCCTAGGCAGTAGTAGTTATTGGTTTCGAGTATCAGACTTGCGAAAATTTTGATGATTTCGCAACCATTCCTTAACTTCAAACTCCCATATCTCGCGAACGGATTGACGAACTCGAGAAACTGCTGCTGCATCTGAAAGTAGAAGCTCGCCCGATTACAACGGTATGTGTATTTTTGCCCTATGCAATAGTAGTTATTGTTTTCGAGTATCAGACTTGCGAAAATTTTGATGGTTTCTCAACCATTCCTTAACTTCAAACTCCCATGTCTCGCGAACGGATTGACGAAGTCGAGAAATTCCAGTTCCATCTGAAAGTAGAAACTCGCCCGATTAGAATGGTATGTGTATTTTTGCCCTAGGCAGTAGTAGTTATTGGTTTCGAGTATCAGACTTGCGAAAATTTTGATGATTTCGCAACCATTCCTTAACTTCAAACTCCCATATCTCGCGAACGGATTACGAACTCGAGAAATTCCAGTTGCATCTGAAAGTAGAGACTCGCCCGATTAGAATGGTATGTGTATTTTTGCCCTAGGCAGTAGTAGTTATTGGTTTCGAGTATCAGACTTGCGAAAATTTTGATGATTTCGCAACCATTCCTTAACTTCAAACTCCCATATCTCGCGAACGGATTGACGAACTCGAGAAATTCCTGATGCATCCGAAAGCAGAAGCTTGCCCGATTACAATGGCATGTGTATTTTTGCCCTAGGCCATAGTAGATATTGGTTTCGAGTATTAGACTTGCCAAAATTTTGATGGTTTCTCAAACTTTCCTTAACTTCAAGCTCCCATATCTCGCGAAGGGATTGACGAACTCGAGAAATTCCTCATGCATCTGAAAGCAGAAACTAGCCCGATTGCAATGGTGTGTGTATTTTTGCCCTAGGCATTAGTAGTTATTGGTTTCGAGTATCAGACCAGCGAAAATTTTGATGGTTTCTCAAACATTCCTTAACTTCAAACTCCCATATCTCGCGAACGGATTGACGAACTCGAGAAACTCCTGCTGCACCTGAAGGTAGAAGCTCGCCCGATTATAACGGTATGTGTATTTTTGCCCTAGGAAATAGTAGTTACTGGTTTCGAGTATCAGACTTGCGAAAATTTTGATGGTTTCTCAAACATTCCTTAACTTCAAACTCCCATATCTCGCGAACGGATTGACGAACTCGAGAAACTCCTGCTGCACCTGAAAGTAGAAGCTCGCCCGATTACAACGGTATGTGTATTTTTGCCCTAGGCAATAGTAGTTATTGGTTTCGAGTATCAGACTTGCGAAAATTTTGATGATTTCTCAACCATTCCTTAACTTCAAACTCCCATATCTCGCGAACGGATTGACAAACTCGAGAAATTCCTGATGCATCTGAAAGCAGAAACTCGCCCGTTTACAACGGTATGTGTATTTTTGCCCTAGGCAATTGTAGATATTGGTTTCGAGTATCCGACTTGCGAAAATTTTGATGGTTTCTCAACAATTCTTAACTTCAAACTCCCATATCTCGCGAACGGATTGACGAACTAGGGAAATTCCAGTTGCATCTGAAAGCAGAAACTCTCCCGATTACAATGGTATGTGTACTTTTCCCCTAGGCAATTCTAGTTATTGGTTTCGAGTATCAGACCCCCGAGAATTTTGATGGTTTCTCAACCATTCCTTAACTTCAAACCCCCATATCTCGCGAACGGATTGACGAACTCGAGAAATTCCTGCTGCATCTGAAAGTAGAAGCTCACCCGATTACAACGGTATGTGTATTTTTGCCCTAGGCAATAGTAGTTATTGGTTTCGAGTATCAGACTTGCGAAAATTTTGATGATTTCTCAACCATTCCTTAACTTCAAACTTCAATATCTCGCGAACGGTTTAGCAACTCGAGAAATTCCAGTTGCATCTGAAAGCATAATCTCGGCCGATTACAACGGTATGTGTATTTTTGCCCTAGGCAATAGTAGTTATTGGTTTCGAGTATCAGACTTGCGAAAATTTTGATGATTTCTCAACCATTCCTTAACTTCAAACTGCAATATCTCGCGAACGGTTTAGCAACTCGAGAAATTCCAGTTGCATCTGAAAGCATAATCTCGGCCGATTACAACGGTATGTGTATTTTTGCCTTAGGCAATAGTACTTATTGGTTTCGAGTATCAGACTTGCGAAAATTTTGATGGTTTCTCAGCCATTCCTTAACTTCAAACCCCCATATCTCGCGAACGGATTGACGAACTCGAGAAATTCCTGATGCATCCGAAAGCAGAAGCTTGCCCGATTACAATGGCATGTGTATTTTTGCCCTAGGCCATAGTAGATATTGGTTTCGAGTATTAGACTTGCCAAAATTTTGATGGTTTCTCAACCATTCCTTAACTTCAAACTCCCATATCTCGCGAACGGATTGACGAACTCGAGAAATTCCTGTTGCATCTGAAAGTATTATAGAAACTCGCCCGATTACAATGGGGTGTGTACTTTTCCCCTAGGCCATTCCAGTTATTGGTTTCGAGTATCAGACTTACTAAAATTTTGATAGTTTCTCAACCATTCCTTAATATCAAAATCCCATATCTCGCGAACGGATTGACGAACTCGAGAAATTCCTCATGCATCTGAAAGCAGAAACTAGCCCGATTGCAATGGTATGTGTATTTTTGCCCTAGGCCATAGTAGATATTGGTTTCGAGTATCAGACTTGCGAAAATTTTGATGGCTTCTCAACCATTCCTTAACTTCAAACTCCCACAACTCGCGAACGGATTGACGAACTCGAGAAATTCCTGTTGCATCTGAAAGTAGAAACTCGCCCGATTAAAATGGTGTGTGTATTTTTGCCCTAGGCATTAGTAGTTATTGGTTTCGAGTATCAGACCAGCGAAAATTTTGATGGTTTCTCAACCATTCCTTAACTTCAAGCTCCCATATCTCGCGAAGGGATTGACGAACTCGAGAAATTCCTCATGCATCTGAAAGCAGAAACTAGCCCGATTGCAATGGTGTGTGTATTTTTCCCCTAGGCCATTCCAGTTATTGGTTTCGAGTATCAGACCAGCGAAAATTTTGATGGTTTCTCAACCATTCCTTAACTTCAAACCCCCATATCTCGCGAACGGATTGACGAACTCGAGATATTCCTGCTGCATCTGAAAGTAGAAGCTCGCCCAATTACAACGGTATGTGTATTTTTGCCCTAGGCAATAGTAGTTATTGGTATCGAGTATCAGACTTGCGAAAATTTTGATGATTTCTCAACCATTCCTTAACTTCAAACTCCCATATCTCGCGAACGGAATACCAACTCGAAAAATTCCAGTTGCATCGGAAAGCATAATCTCGCCCGATTACAAAGGTATGTGTATTTTTGCCCTAGGCCATAGCAGTTATTGGTTTCGAGTATCAGACTTGCGAAAATTTTGATGGCTTCTCAACCATTCCTTAACTTCAAACTCCCACATCTCGCGAACGGATTGACGAACTCGAGAAATTCCTGTTGCATCTGAAAGTAGAAACTCGCCCGATTAAAATGGTGTGTGTATTTTTGCCCTAGGCATTAGTAGTTATTGGTTTCGAGTATCAGACCAGCGAAAATTTTGTTGGTTTCTCAACCATTCCTTAACTTCAAGCTCCCATATCTCGCGAACGGATTGACGAACTCGAGAAATTCCTGTTGCATCTGAAGGTAGAAGCTCGCCCGATTATAACGGTATGTGTATTTTTGCCCTAGGAAATAGTAGTTACTGGTTTCGAGTATCAGACTTGCGAAAATTTTGATGGTTTCTCAAACATTCCTTAACTTCAAACTCCCATATCTCGCGAACGGATTGACGAACTCGAGAAACTCCTGCTGCACCTGAAAGTAGAAGCTCGCCCGATTACAACGGTATGTGTATTTTTGCCCTAGGCAATAGTAGTTATTGGTTTCGAGTATCAGACTTGCGAAAATTTTGATGATTTCTCAACCATTCCTTAACTTCAAACTCCCATATCTCGCGAACGGATTGACAAACTCGAGAAATTCCTGATGCATCTGAAAGCAGAAACTCGCCCGTTTACAACGGTATGTGTATTTTTGCCCTAGGCAATTGTAGATATTGGTTTCGAGTATCCGACTTGCGAAAATTTTGATGGTTTCTCAACAATTCTCAACTTCAAACTCCCATATCTCGCGAACGGTTTAGCAACTCGAGAAATTCCAGTTGCATCTGAAAGCATAATCTCGGCCGATTACAACTGTATGTGTATTTTTGCCTTAGGCAATAGTACTTATTGGTTTCGAGTATCAGACTTGCGAAAATTTTGATGGTTTCTCAGCCATTCCTTAACTTCAAACCCCCATATCTCGCGAACGGATTGACGAACTCGAGAAATTCCTGATGCATCCGAAAGCAGAAGCTTGCCCGATTACAATGGCATGTGTATTTTTGCCCTAGGCCATAGTAGATATTGGTTTCGAGTATTAGACTTGCCAAAATTTTGATGGTTTCTCAACCATTCCTTAACTTCAAACTCCCATATCTCGCGAACGGATTGACGAACTCGAGGAATTCCTGTTGCATCTGAAAGTATTATAGAAACTCGCCCGATTACAATGGGGTGTGTACTTTTCCCCTAGGCCATTCCAGTTATTGGTTTCGAGTATCAGACTTACTAAAATTTTGATAGTTTCTCAACCATTCCTTAATTTCAAAATCCCATATCTCGCGAACGGATTGACGAACTCGAGAAATTTCTCATGCATCTGAAAGCAGAAACTAGCCCGATTGCAATGGTATGTGTATTTTTGCCCTAGGCCATAGTAGATATTGGTTTCGAGTATTAGACTTGCGAAAATTTTGATGGCTTCTCAACCATTCCTTAACTTCAAACTCCCACATCTCGCGAACGGATTGACGAACTCGAGAAATTCCTGTTGCATCTGAAAGTAGAAACTCGCCCGATTAAAATGGTGTGTGTATTTTTGCCCTAGGCATTAGTAGTTATTGGTTTCGAGTATCAGACCAGCGAAAATTTTGATGGTTTCTCAACCATTCCTTAACTTCAAGCTCCCATATCTCGCGAAGGGATTGACGAACTCGAGAAATTCCTCATGCATCTGAAAGCAGAAACTAGCCCGATTGCAATAGTGTGTGTATTTTTGCCCTAGGCATTAGTAGTTATTGGTTTCGAGTATCAGACCAGCGAAAATTTTGATGGTTTCTCAACCATTCCTTAACTTCAAGCTCCCATATCTCGTGAACGGATTGACGAACTCGAGAAATTCCTGTTGCATCTGAAGGTAGAAGCTCGCCCGATTATAACGGTATGTGTATTTTTGCCCTAGGAAATAGTAGTTACTGGTTTCGAGTATCAGACTTGCGAAAATTTTGATGGTTTCTCAAACATTCCTTAACTTCAAACTCCCATATCTCGCGAACGGATTGACGAACTCGAGAAATTCCTGTTGCATCTGAAGGTAGAAGCTCGCCCGATTATAACGGTATGTGTATTTTTGCCCTAGGCCATAGTAGATATTGGTTTCGAGTATTAGACTTGCGAAAATTTTGATGGCTTCTCAACCATTCCTTAACTTCAAACTCCCACATCTCGCGAACGGATTGACGAACTCGAGAAATTCCTGTTGCATCTGAAAGTAGAAACTCGCCCGATTAAAATGGTGTGTGTATTTTTGCCCCAGGCATTAGTAGTTATTGGTTTCGAGTATCAGACCAGCGAAAATTTTGTTGGTTTCTCAACCATTCCTTAACTTCAAGCTCCCATATCTCGCGAACGGATTGACGAACTCGAGAATTTCCTGTTGCATCTGAAGGTAGAAGCTCGCCCGATTATAACGGTATGTGTATTTTTGCCCTAGGAAATAGTAGTTACTGGTTTCGAGTATCAGACTTGCGAAAATTTTGATGGTTTCTCAAACATTCCTTAACTTCAAACTCCCATATATCGCGAACGGATCGACGAACTCGAGAAATTCCTGTTGCATCTGAAGGTAGAAGCTCGCCCGATTATAACGGTATGTGTATTTTTGCCCTAGGCCATAGTAGATATTGGTTTCGAGTATTAGACTTGCGAAAATTTTGATGGCTTCTCAACCATTCCTTAACTTCAAACTCCCACATCTCGCGAACGGATTGACGAACTCGAGAAATTCCTGTTGCATCTGAAAGTAGAAACTCGCCCGATTAAAATGGTGTGTGTATTTTTGCCCTAGGCATTAGTAGTTATTGGTTTCGAGTATCATACCAGCGAAAATTTTGATGGTTTCTCAACCATTCCTTAACTTCAAGCTCCCATATCTCGCGAAGGGATTGACGAACTCGAGAAATTCCTCATGCATCTGAAAGCAGAAACTAGCCCGATTGCAATGGTGTGTGTATTTTTCCCCTAGGCCATTCCAGTTATTGGTTTCGAGTATCAGACCAGCGAAAATTTTGATGGTTTCTCAACCATTCCTTAACTTCAAACCCCCATATCTCGCGAACGGATTGACGAACTCGAGATATTCCTGCTGCATCTGAAAGTAGAAGCTCGCCCAATTACAACGGTATGTGTATTTTTGCCCTAGGCAATAGTAGTTATTGGTATCGAGTATCAGACTTGCGAAAATTTTGATGATTTCTCAACCATTCCTTAACTTCAGACTCCCATATCTCGCGAACGGAATACCAACTCGAAAAATTCCAGTTGCATCGGAAAGCATAATCTCGCCCGATTACAAAGGTATGTGTATTTTTGCCCTAGGCCATAGCAGTTATTGGTTTCGAGTATCAGACTTGCGAAAATTTTGATGGCTTCTCAACCATTCCTTAACTTCAAACTCCCACATCTCGCGAACGGATTGACGAACTCGAGAAATTCCTGTTGCATCTGAAAGTAGAAACTCGCCCGATTAAAATGGTGTGTGTACTTTTCCCCTAGGCAATTCCAGTTATTGGTTTCGAGTATCAGACCCCCGAGAATTTTGATGGTTTCTCAACCACTCCTTAACTTCAAACCCCCATATCTCGCGAACGGATTGACGAACTCGAGAAATTCCTGTTGCATCTGAAAGTATTATAGAAACTCGCCCGATTACAATGGGGTGTGTACTTTTCCCCTAGGCCATTCCAGTTATTGGTTTCGAGTATCAGACTTACTAAAATTTTGATAGTTTCTCAACCATTCCTTAACTTCAAACTCCCACATCTCGCGAACGGATTGACGAACTCGAGAAATTCCTGTTGCATCTGAAAGTAGAAACTCGCCCGATTAAAATGGTGTGTGTATTTTTGCCCGAGGCATTAGTAGTTATTGGTTTCGAGTATCAGACCAGTGAAAATTTTGATGGTTTCTCAACCATTCCTTAACTTCAAGCTCCCATATCTCGCGAAGGGATTGACGAACTCGAGAAATTCCTCATGCATCTGAAAGCAGAAACTAGCCCGATTGCAATGGTGTGTGTATTTTTGCCCTAGGCATTAGTAGTTATTGGTTTCGAGTATCAGACCAGCGAAAATTTTGATGGTTTCTCAACCATTCCTTAACTTCAAGCTCCCATATCTCGCGAACGGATTGACGAACTCGAGAAATTCCTGTTGCATCTGAAGGTAGAAGCTCGCCCGATTATAACGGTATGTGTATTTTTGCCCTAGGAAATAGTAGTTACTGGTTTCGAGTATCAGACTTGCGAAAATTTTGATGGTTTCTCAAACATTCCTTAACTTCAAACTCCCATATCTCGCGAACGGATTGACGAACTCGAGAAACTCCTGCTGCACCTGAAAGTAGAAGCTCGCCCGATTACAACGGTATGTGTATTTTTGCCCTAGGCAATAGTAGTTATTGGTTTCGAGTATCAGACTTGCGAAAATTTTGATGATTTCTCAACCATTCCTTAACTTCAAACTCCCATATCTCGCGAACGGATTGACAAACTCGAGAAATTCCTGATGCATCTGAAAGCAGAAACTCGCCCGTTTACAACGGTATGTGTATTTTTGCCCTAGGCAATTGTAGATATTGGTTTCGAGTATCCGACTTGCGAAAATTTTGATGGTTTCTCAACAATTCTCAACTTCAAACTCCCATATCTCGCGAACGGTTTAGCAACTGGAGAAATTCCAGTTGCATCTGAAAGCATAATCTCGGCCGATTACAACTGTATGTGTATTTTTGCCTTAGGCAATAGTACTTATTGGTTTCGAGTATCAGACTTGCGAAAATTTTGATGGTTTCTCAGCCATTCCTTAACTTCAAACCCCCATATCTCGCGAACGGATTGACGAACTCGAGAAATTCCTGATGCATCCGAAAGCAGAAGCTTGCCCGATTACAATGGCATGTGTATTTTTGCCCTAGGCCATAGTAGATATTGGTTTCGAGTATTAGACTTGCCAAAATTTTGATGGTTTCTCAACCATTCCTTAACTTCAAACTCCCATATCTCGCGAACGGATTGACGAACTCGAGGAATTCCTGTTGCATCTGAAAGTATTATAGAAACTCGCCCGATTACAATGGGGTGTGTACTTTTCCCCTAGGCCATTCCAGTTATTGGTTTCGAGTATCAGACTTACTAAAATTTTGATAGTTTCTCAACCATTCCTTAATATCAAAATCCCATATCTCGCGAACGGATTGACGAACTCGAGAAATTCCTCATGCATCTGAAAGCAGAAACTAGCCCGATTGCAATGGTATGTGTATTTTTGCCCTAGGCCATAGTAGATATTGGTTTCGAGTATTTGACTTGCGAAAATTTTGATGGCTTCTCAACCATTCCTTAACTTCAAACTCCCACATCTCGCGAACGGATTGACGAACTCGAGAAATTCCTGTTGCATCTGAAAGTAGAAACTCGCCCGATTAAAATGGTGTGTGTATTTTTGCCCTAGGCATTAGTAGTTATTGGTTTCGAGTATCAGACCAGCGAAAATTTTGATGGTTTCTCAACCATTCCTTAACTTCAAGCTCCCATATCTCGCGAAGGGATTGACGAACTCGAGAAATTCCTCATGCATCTGAAAGCAGAAACTAGCCCGATTGCAATGGTGTGTGTATTTTTCCCCTAGGCCATTCCAGTTATTGGTTTCGAGTATCAGACTTACTAAAATTTTGATAGTTTCTCAACCATTCCTTAATATCAAAATCCCATATCTCGCGAACGGATTGACGAACTCGAGAAATTCCTGTTGCATCTGAAGGTAGAAGCTCGCCCGATTATAACGGTATGTGTATTTTTGCCCTAGGAAATAGTAGTTACTGGTTTCGAGTATCAGACTTGCGAAAATTTTGATGGTTTCTCAAACATTCCTTAACTTCAAACGCCCATATCTCGCGAACGGATTGACGAACTCGAGAAACTCCTGCTGCACCTGAAAGTTGAAGCTCGCCCGATTACAACGGTATGTGTATTTTTGCCCTAGGCAATAGTAGTTATTGGTTTCGAGTATCAGACTTGCGAAAATTTTGATGATTTCTCAACCATTCCTTAACTTCAAACTCCCATATCTCGCGAACGGATTGACAAACTCGAGAAATTCCTGATGCATCTGAAAGCAGAAACTCGCCCGTTTACAACGGTATGTGTATTTTTGCCCTAGGCAATTGTAGATATTGGTTTCGAGTATCCGACTTGCGAAAATTTTGATGGTTTCTCAACAATTCTTAACTTCAAACTCCCATATCTCGCGAACGGATTGACGAACTAGGGAAATTCCAGTTGCATCTGAAAGCAGAAACTCTCCCGATTACAATGGTATGTGTACTTTTCCCCTAGGCAATTCTGGTTATTGGTTTCGAGTATCAGACCCCCGAGAATTTTGATGGTTTCTCAACCATTCCTTAATATCAAAATCCCATATCTCGCGAACGGATTGACGAACTCGAGAAATTTCTCATGCATCTGAAAGCAGAAACTAGCCCGATTGCAATGGTATGTGTATTTTTGCCCTAGGCCATAGTAGATATTGGTTTCGAGTATTAGACTTGCGAAAATTTTGATGGCTTCTCAACCATTCCTTAACTTCAAACTCCCACATCTCGCGAACGGATTGACGAACTCGAGAAATTCCTGTTGCATCTGAAAGTAGAAACTCGCCCGATTAAAATGGTGTGTGTATTTTTGCCCTAGGCATTAGTAGTTATTGGTTTCGAGTATCAGACCAGCGAAAATTTTGATGGTTTCTCAACCATTCCTTAACTTCAAACTCCCACATCTCGCGAACGGATTGACGAACTCGAGAAATTCCTGATGCATCCGAAAGCAGAAGCTTGCCCGATTACAATGGCATGTGTATTTTTGCCCTAGGCCATAGTAGATATTGGTTTCGAGTATTAGACTTGCCAAAATTTTGATGGTTTCTCAACCATTCCTTAACTTCAAACTCCCATATCTCGCGAACGGATTGACGAACTCGAGGAATTCCTGTTGCATCTGAAAGTATTATAGAAACTCGCCCTATTACAATGGGGTGTGTACTTTTCCCCTAGGCCATTCCAGTTATTGGTTTCGAGTATCAGACTTACTAAAATTTTGATAGTTTCTCAACCATTCCTTAATATCAAAATCCCATATCTCGCGAACGGATTGACGAACTCGAGAAATTCCTCATGCATCTGAAAGCAGAAACTAGCCCGATTGCAATGGTATGTGTATTTTTGCCCTAGGCCATAGTAGATATTGGTTTCGAGTATTAGACTTGCGAAAATTTTGATGGCTTCTCAACCATTCCTTAACTTCAAACTCCCACATCTCGCGAACGGATTGACGAACTCGAGAAATTCCTGTTGCATCTGAAAGTAGAAACTCGCCCGATTAAAATGGTGTGTGTATTTTTGCCCTAGGCATTAGTAGTTATTGGTTTCGAGTATCAGACCAGCGAAAATTTTGATGGTTTCTCAACCATTCCTTAACTTCAAGCTCCCATATCTCGCGAAGGGATTGACGAACTCGAGAAATTCCTCATGCATCTGAAAGCAGAAACTAGCCCGATTGCAATGGTGTGTGTATTTTTCCCCTAGGCCATTCCAGTTATTGGTTTCGAGTATCAGACTTACTAAAATTTTGATAGTTTCTCAACCATTCCTTAATATCAAAATCCCATATCTCGCGAACGGATTGACGAACTCGAGAAATTCCTGTTGCATCTGAAGGTAGAAGCTCGCCCGATTATAACGGTATGTGTATTTTTGCCCTAGGAAATAGTAGTTACTGGTTTCGAGTATCAGACTTGCGAAAATTTTGATGGTTTCTCAAACATTCCTTAACTTCAAACGCCCATATCTCGCGAACGGATTGACGAACTCGAGAAACTCCTGCTGCACCTGAAAGTAGAAGCTCGCCCGATTACAACGGTATGTGTATTTTTGCCCTAGGCAATAGTAGTTATTGGTTTCGAGTATCAGACTTGCGAAAATTTTGATGATTTCTCAACCATTCCTTAACTTCAAACTCCCATATCTCGCGAACGGATTGACAAACTCGAGAAATTCCTGATGCATCTGAAAGCAGAAACTCGCCCGTTTACAACGGTATGTGTATTTTTGCCCTAGGCAATTGTAGATATTGGTTTCGAGTATCCGACTTGCGAAAATTTTGATGGTTTCTCAACAATTCTTAACTTCAAACTCCCATATCTCGCGAACGGATTGACGAACTAGGGAAATTCCAGTTGCATCTGAAAGCAGAAACTCTCCCGATTACAATGGTATGTGTACTTTTCCCCTAGGCAATTCTGGTTATTGGTTTCGAGTATCAGACCCCCGAGAATTTTGATGGTTTCTCAACCATTCCTTAATATCAAAATCCCATATCTCGCGAACGGATTGACGAACTCGAGAAATTTCTCATGCATCTGAAAGCAGAAACTAGCCCGATTGCAATGGTATGTGTATTTTTGCCCTAGGCCATAGTAGATATTGGTTTCGAGTATTAGTCTTGCGAAAATTTTGATGGCTTCTCAACCATTCCTTAACTTCAAACTCCCACATCTCGCGAACGGATTGACGAACTCGAGAAATTCCTGTTGCATCTGAAAGTAGAAACTCGCCCGATTAAAATGGTGTGTGTATTTTTGCCCTAGGCATTAGTAGTTATTGGTTTCGAGTATCAGACCAGCGAAAATTTTGATGGTTTCTCAACCATTCCTTAACTTCAAGCTCCCATATCTCGCGAAGGGATTGACGAACTCGAGAAATTCCTCATGCATCTGAAAGCAGAAACTAGCCCGATTGCAATGGTGTGTGTATTTTTGCCCTAGGCATTAGTAGTTATTGGTTTCGAGTATCAGACCAGCGAAAATTTTGATGGTTTCTCAACCATTCCTTAACTTCAAGCTCCCATATCTCGCGAACGGATTGACGAACTCGAGAAATTCCTGTTGCATCTGAAGGTAGAAGCTCGCCCGATTATAACGGTATGTGTATTTTTGCCCTAGGAAATAGTAGTTACTGGTTTCGAGTATCAGACTTGCGAAAATTTTGATGGTTTCTCAAACATTCCTTAACTTCAAACTCCCATATCTCGCGAACGGATTGACGAACTCGAGAAACTCCTGCTGCACCTGAAAGTAGAAGCTCGCCCGATTACAACGGTATGTGTATTTTTGCCCTAGGCAATAGTAGTTATTGGTTTCGAGTATCAGACTTGCGAAAATTTTGATGATTTCTCAACCATTCCTTAACTTCAAACTCCCATATCTCGCGAACGGATTGACGAACTCGAGAAATTCCTGATGCATCTGAAAGCAGAAACTCGCCCGTTTACAGCGGTATGTGTATTTTTGCCCTAGGCAATTGTAGATATTGGTTTCGAGTATCCGACTTGCGAAAATTTTGATGGTTTCTCAACAATTCTTAACTTCAAACTCCCATATCTCGCGAACGGATTGACGAACTAGGGAAATTCCAGTTGCATCTGAAAGCAGAAACTCTCCCGATTACAATGGTATGTGTACTTTTCCCCTAGGCAATTCTAGTTATTGGTTTCGAGTATCAGACCCCCGAGAATTTTGATGGTTTCTCAACCATTCCTTAACTTCAAACCCCCATATCTCGCGAACGGATTGACGAACTCGAGAAATTCCTGCTGCATCTGAAAGTAGAAGCTCACCCGATTACAACGGTATGTGTATTTTTGCCCTAGGCAATAGTAGTTATTGGTTTCGAGTATCAGACTTGCGAAAATTTTGATGATTTCTCAACCATTCCTTAACTTCAAACTGCAATATCTCGCGAACGGTTTAGCAACTCGAGAAATTCCAGTTGCATCTGAAAGCATAATCTCGGCCGATTACAACGGTATGTGTATTTTTGCCCTAGGCAATAGTAGTTATTGGTTTCGAGTATCAGACTTGCGAAAATTTTGATGATTTCTCAACCATTCCTTAACTTCAAACTGCAATATCTCGCGAACGGTTTAGCAACTCGAGAAATTCCAGTTGCATCTGAAAGCATAATCTCGGCCGATTACATCGGTATGTGTATTTTTGCCTTAGGCAATAGTACTTATTGGTTTCGAGTATCAGACTTGCGAAAATTTTGATGGTTTCTCAGCCATTCCTTAACTTCAAACCCCCATATCTCGCGAACGGATTGACGAACTCGAGAAATTCCTGATGCATCCGAAAGCAGAAGCTTGCCCGATTACAATGGCATGTGTATTTTTGCCCTAGGCCATAGTAGATATTGGTTTCGAGTATTAGACTTGCCAAAATTTTGATGGTTTCTCAACCATTCCTTAACTTCAAACTCCCATATCTCGCGAACGGTTTGACGAACTCGAGGAATTCCTGTTGCATCTGAAAGTATTATAGAAACTCGCCCGATTACAATGGGGTGTGTACTTTTCCCCTAGGCCATTCCAGTTATTGGTTTCGAGTATCAGACTTACTAAAATTTTGATAGTTTCTCAACCATTCCTTAATATCAAAATCCCATATCTCGCGAACGGATTGACGAACTCGAGAAATTCCTCATGCATCTGAAAGCAGAAACTAGCCCGATTGCAATGGTATGTGTATTTTTGCCCTAGGCCATAGTAGATATTGGTTTCGAGTATTAGACTTGCCAAAATTTTGATGGTTTCTCAACCATTCCTTAACTTCAAACTCCCACATCTCGCGAACGGATTGACGAACTCGAGAAATTCCTGTTGCATCTGAAAGTAGAAACTCGCCCGATTAAAATGGTGTGTGTATTTTTGCCCTAGGCATTAGTAGTTATTGGTTTCGAGTATCAGACCAGCGAAAATTTTGATGGTTTCTCAACCATTCCTTAACTTCAAACTCCCACATCTCGCGAACGGATTGACGAACTCGAGAAATTCCTGATGCATCCGAAAGCAGAAGCTTGCCCGATTACAATGGCATGTGTATTTTTGCCCTAGGCCATAGTAGATATTGGTTTCGAGTATTAGACTTGCCAAAATTTTGATGGTTTCTCAACCATTCCTTAACTTCAAACTCCCATATCTCGCGAACGGATTGACGAACTCGAGGAATTCCTGTTGCATCTGAAAGTATTATAGAAACTCGCCCTATTACAATGGGGTGTGTACTTTTCCCCTAGGCCATTCCAGTTATTGGTTTCGAGTATCAGACTTACTAAAATTTTGATAGTTTCTCAACCATTCCTTAATATCAAAATCCCATATCTCGCGAACGGATTGACGAACTCGAGAAATTCCTCATGCATCTGAAAGCAGAAACTAGCCCGATTGCAATGGTATGTGTATTTTTGCCCTAGGCCATAGTAGATATTGGTTTCGAGTATTAGACTTGCGAAAATTTTGATGGCTTCTCAACCATTCCTTAACTTCAAACTCCCACATCTCGCGAACGGATTGACGAACTCGAGAAATTCCTGTTGCATCTGAAAGTAGAAACTCGCCCGATTAAAATGGTGTGTGTATTTTTGCCCTAGGCATTAGTAGTTATTGGTTTCGAGTATCAGACCAGCGAAAATTTTGATGGTTTCTCAACCATTCCTTAACTTCAAGCTCCCATATCTCGCGAAGGGATTGACGAACTCGAGAAATTCCTCATGCATCTGAAAGCAGAAACTAGCCCGATTGCAATGGTGTGTGTATTTTTCCCCTAGGCCATTCCAGTTATTGGTTTCGAGTATCAGACTTACTAAAATTTTGATAGTTTCTCAACCATTCCTTAATATCAAAATCCCATATCTCGCGAACGGATTGACGAACTCGAGAAATTCCTGTTGCATCTGAAGGTAGAAGCTCGCCCGATTATAACGGTATGTGTATTTTTGCCCTAGGAAATAGTAGTTACTGGTTTCGAGTATCAGACTTGCGAAAATTTTGATGGTTTCTCAAACATTCCTTAACTTCAAACGCCCATATCTCGCGAACGGATTGACGAACTCGAGAAACTCCTGCTGCACCTGAAAGTAGAAGCTCGCCCGATTACAACGGTATGTGTATTTTTGCCCTAGGCAATAGTAGTTATTGGTTTCGAGTATCAGACTTGCGAAAATTTTGATGATTTCTCAACCATTCCTTAACTTCAAACTCCCATATCTCGCGAACGGATTGACAAACTCGAGAAATTCCTGATGCATCTGAAAGCAGAAACTCGCCCGTTTACAACGGTATGTGTATTTTTGCCCTAGGCAATTGTAGATATTGGTTTCGAGTATCCGACTTGCGAAAATTTTGATGGTTTCTCAACAATTCTTAACTTCAAACTCCCATATCTCGCGAACGGATTGACGAACTAGGGAAATTCCAGTTGCATCTGAAAGCAGAAACTCTCCCGATTACAATGGTATGTGTACTTTTCCCCTAGGCAATTCTGGTTATTGGTTTCGAGTATCAGACCCCCGAGAATTTTGATGGTTTCTCAACCATTCCTTAATATCAAAATCCCATATCTCGCGAACGGATTGACGAACTCGAGAAATTTCTCATGCATCTGAAAGCAGAAACTAGCCCGATTGCAATGGTATGTGTATTTTTGCCCTAGGCCATAGTAGATATTGGTTTCGAGTATTAGTCTTGCGAAAATTTTGATGGCTTCTCAACCATTCCTTAACTTCAAACTCCCACATCTCGCGAACGGATTGACGAACTCGAGAAATTCCTGTTGCATCTGAAAGTAGAAACTCGCCCGATTAAAATGGTGTGTGTATTTTTGCCCTAGGCATTAGTAGTTATTGGTTTCGAGTAT
Organism: Ptiloglossa arizonensis; assembly: GCF_051014685.1. Taxonomy (NCBI): domain Eukaryota; kingdom Metazoa; phylum Arthropoda; class Insecta; order Hymenoptera; family Colletidae; genus Ptiloglossa; species Ptiloglossa arizonensis. Next base: position 757,419 of record NW_027478501.1, read on the forward strand.
CAGACCAGCGAAAATTTTGATGGTTTCTCAACCATTCCTTAACTTCAAGCTCCCATATCTCGCGAAGGGATTGACGAACTCGAGAAATTCCTCATGCATCTGAAAGCAGAAACTAGCCCGATTGCAATGGTGTGTGTATTTTTGCCCTAGGCATTAGTAGTTATTGGTTTCGAGTATCAGACCAGCGAAAATTTTGATGGTTTCTCAACCATTCCTTAACTTCAAGCTCCCATATCTCGCGAACGGATTGACGAACTCGAGAAATTCCTGTTGCATCTGAAGGTAGAAGCTCGCCCGATTATAACGGTATGTGTATTTTTGCCCTAGGAAATAGTAGTTACTGGTTTCGAGTATCAGACTTGCGAAAATTTTGATGGTTTCTCAAACATTCCTTAACTTCAAACTCCCATATCTCGCGAACGGATTGACGAACTCGAGAAACTCCTGCTGCACCTGAAAGTAGAAGCTCGCCCGATTACAACGGTATGTGTATTTTTGCCCTAGGCAATAGTAGTTATTGGTTTCGAGTATCAGACTTGCGAAAATTTTGTTGATTTCTCAACCATTCCTTAACTTCAAACTCCCATATCTCGCGAACGGATTGACAAACTCGAGAAATTCCTGATGCATCTGAAAGCAGAAACTCGCCCGTTTACAGCGGTATGTGTATTTTTGCCCTAGGCAATTGTAGATATTGGTTTCGAGTATCCGACTTGCGAAAATTTTGATGGTTTCTCAACAATTCTTAACTTCAAACTCCCATATCTCGCGAACGGATTGACGAACTAGGGAAATTCCAGTTGCATCTGAAAGCAGAAACTCTCCCGATTACAATGGTATGTGTACTTTTCCCCTAGGCAATTCTAGTTATTGGTTTCGAGTATTAGACCCCCGAGAATTTTGATGGTTTCTCAACCATTCCTTAACTTCAAACCCCCATATCTCGCGAACGGATTGACGAACTCGAGAAATTCCTGCTGCATCTGAAAGTAGAAGCTCACCCGATTACAACGGTATGTGTATTTTTGCCCTAGGCAATAGTAGTTATTGGTTTCGAGTATCAGACTTGCGAAAATTTTGATGATTTCTCAACCATTCCTTAACTTCAAACTGCAATATCTCGCGAACGGTTTAGCAACTCGAGAAATTCCAGTTGCATCTGAAAGCATAATCTCGGCCGATTACAACGGTATGTGTATTTTTGCCCTAGGCAATAGTAGTTATTGGTTTCGAGTATCAGACTTGCGAAAATTTTGATGATTTCTCAACCATTCCTTAACTTCAAACTGCAATATCTCGCGAACGGTTTAGCAACTCGAGAAATTCCAGTTGCATCTGAAAGCATAATCTCGGCCGATTACATCGGTATGTGTATTTTTGCCTTAGGCAATAGTACTTATTGGTTTCGAGTATCAGACTTGCGAAAATTTTGATGGTTTCTCAGCCATTCCTTAACTTCAAACCCCCATATCTCGCGAACGGATTGACGAACTCGAGAAATTCCTGATGCATCCGAAAGCAGAAGCTTGCCCGATTACAATGGCATGTGTATTTTTGCCCTAGGCCATAGTAGATATTGGTTTCGAGTATTAGACTTGCCAAAATTTTGATGGTTTCTCAACCATTCCTTAACTTCAAACTCCCATATCTCGCGAACGGTTTGACGAACTCGAGGAATTCCTGTTGCATCTGAAAGTATTATAGAAACTCGCCCGATTACAATGGGGTGTGTACTTTTCCCCTAGGCCATTCCAGTTATTGGTTTCGAGTATCAGACTTACTAAAATTTTGATAGTTTCTCAACCATTCCTTAATATCAAAATCCCATATCTCGCGAACGGATTGACGAACTCGAGAAATTCCTCATGCATCTGAAAGCAGAAACTAGCCCGATTGCAATGGTATGTGTATTTTTGCCCTAGGCCATAGTAGATATTGGTTTCGAGTATTAGACTTGCCAAAATTTTGATGGTTTCTCAACCATTCCTTAACTTCAAGCTCCCATATCTCGCGAACGGATTGACGAACTCGAGAAATTCCTGTTGCATCTGAAAGCATAATCTCGGCCGATTACAACGGTATGTGTATTTTTGCCCTAGGCAATAGTAGTTATTGGTTTCGAGTATCAGACTTGCGAAAATTTTGATGATTTCTCAACCATTCCTTAACTTCAAACTGCAATATCTCGCGAACGGTTTAGCAACTCGAGAAATTCCAGTTGCATCTGAAAGCATAATCTCGGCCGATTACATCGGTATGTGTATTTTTGCCTTAGGCAATAGTACTTATTGGTTTCGAGTATCAGACTTGCGAAAATTTTGATGGTTTCTCAGCCATTCCTTAACTTCAAACCCCCATATCTCGCGAACGGATTGACGAACTCGAGAAATTCCTGATGCATCCGAAAGCAGAAGCTTGCCCGATTACAATGGCATGTGTATTTTTGCCCTAGGCCATAGTAGATATTGGTTTCGAGTATTAGACTTGCCAAAATTTTGATGGTTTCTCAACCATTCCTTAACTTCAAACTCCCATATCTCGCGAACGGTTTGACGAACTCGAGGAATTCCTGTTGCATCTGAAAGTATTATAGAAACTCGCCCGATTACAATGGGGTGTGTACTTTTCCCCTAGGCCATTCCAGTTATTGGTTTCGAGTATCAGACTTACTAAAATTTTGATAGTTTCTCAACCATTCCTTAATATCAAAATCCCATATCTCGCGAACGGATTGACGAACTCGAGAAATTCCTGATGCATCCGAAAGCAGAAGCTTGCCCGATTACAATGGCATGTGTATTTTTGCCCTAGGCCATAGTAGATATTGGTTTCGAGTATTTGACTTGCCAAAATTTTGATGGTTTCTCAACCATTCCTTAACTTCAAACTCCCATATCTCGCGAACGGATTGACGAACTCGAGGAATTCCTGTTGCATCTGAAAGTATTATAGAAACTCGCCCGATTACAATGGGGTGTGTACTTTTCCCCTAGGCCATTCCAGTTATTGGTTTCGAGTATCAGACTTACTAAAATTTTGATAGTTTCTCAACCATTCCTTAATATCAAAATCCCATATCTCGCGAACGGATTGACGAACTCGAGAAATTTCTCATGCATCTGAAAGCAGAAACTAGCCCGATTGCAATGGTATGTGTATTTTTGCCCTAGGCCATAGTAGATATTGGTTTCGAGTATTAGACTTGCGAAAATTTTGATGGCTTCTCAACCATTCCTTAACTTCAAACTCCCACATCTCGCGAACGGATTGACGAACTCGAGAAATTCCTGTTGCATCTGAAAGTAGAAACTCGCCCGATTAAAATGGTGTGTGTATTTTTGCCCTAGGCATTAGTAGTTATTGGTTTCGAGTATCAGACCAGCGAAAATTTTGATGGTTTCTCAACCATTCCTTAACTTCAAGCTCCCATATCTCGCGAAGGGATTGACGAACTCGAGAAATTCCTCATGCATCTGAAAGCAGAAACTAGCCCGATTGCAATGGTGTGTGTATTTTTGCCCTAGGCATTAGTAGTTATTGGTTTCGAGTATCCGACCAGCGAAAATTTTGATGGTTTCTCAACCATTCCTTAAGTTCAAGCTCCCATATCTCGCGAACGGATTGACGAACTCGAGAAATTCCTGTTGCATGTGAAGGTAGAAGCTCGCCCGATTATAACGGTATGTGTATTTTTGCCCTAGGAAATAGTAGTTACTGGTTTCGAGTATCAGACTTGCGAAAATTTTGATGGTTTCTCAAACATTCCTTAACTTCAAACTCCCATATCTCGCGAACGGATTGACGAACTCGAGAAATTCCTGATGCATCTGAAAGCAGAAACTCGCCCGTTTACAGCGGTTTGTGTATTTTTGCCCTAGGCAATTGTAGATATTGGTTTCGAGTATCCGACTTGCGAAAATTTTGATGGTTTCTCAACAATTCTTAACTTCAAACTCCCATATCTCGCGAACGGATTGACGAACTAGGGAAATTCCAGTTGCATCTGAAAGCAGAAACTCTCCCGATTACAATGGTATGTGTACTTTTCCCCTAGGCAATTCTAGTTATTGGTTTCGAGTATCAGACCCCCGAGAATTTTGATGGTTTCTCAACCATTCCTTAACTTCAAACCCCCATATCTCGCGAACGGATTGAAGAACTCGAGAAATTCCTGCTGCATCTGAAAGTAGAAGCTCACCCGATTACAACGGTATGTGTATTTTTGCCCTAGGCAATAGTAGTTATTGGTTTCGAGTATCAGACTTGCGAAAATTTTGATGATTTCTCAACCATTCCTTAACTTCAAACTGCAATATCTCGCGAACGGTTTAGCAACTCGAGAAATTCCAGTTGCATCTGAAAGCATAATCTCGGCCGATTACAACGGTATGTGTATTTTTGCCCTAGGCAATAGTAGTTATTGGTTTCGAGTATCAGACTTGCGAAAATTTTGATGATTTCTCAACCATTCCTTAACTTCAAACTGCAATATCTCGCGAACGGTTTAGCAACTCGAGAAATTCCAGTTGCATCTGAAAGCATAATCTCGGCCGATTACAACGGTATGTGTATTTTTGCCTTAGGCAATAGTACTTATTGGTTTCGAGTATCAGACTTGCGAAAATTTTGATGGTTTCTCAGCCATTCTTTAACTTCAAACCCCCATATCTCGCGAACGGATTGACGAACTCGAGAAATTCCTGATGCATCCGAAAGCAGAAGCTTGCCCGATTACAATGGCATGTGTATTTTTGCCCTAGGCCATAGTAGATATTGGTTTCGAGTATTAGACTTGCCAAAATTTTGATGGTTTCTCAACCATTCCTTAACTTCAAACTCCCATATCTCGCGAACGGATTGACGAACTCGAGGAATTCCTGTTGCATCTGAAAGTATTATAGAAACTCGCCCGATTACAATGGGGTGTGTACTTTTCCCCTAGGCCATTCCAGTTATTGGTTTCGAGAATCAGACTTACTAAAATTTTGATAGTTTCTCAACCATTCCTTAATATCAAAATCCCATATCTCGCGAACGGATTGACGAACTCGAGAAATTCCTCATGCATCTGAAAGCAGAAACTAGCCCGATTGCAATGGTATGTGTATTTTTGCCCTAGGCCATAGTAGATATTGGTTTCGAGTATTAGACTTGCCAAAATTTTGATGGTTTCTCAACCATTCCTTAACTTCAAGCTCCCATATCTCGCGAACGGATTGACGAACTCGAGAAATTCCTGTTGCATCTGAAAGTAGAAACTCGCCCGATTAAAATGGTGTGTGTATTTTTGCCCTAGGCATTAGTAGTTATTGGTTTCGAGTATCAGACCAGCGAAAACTTTGATGGTTTCTCAACCATTCCTTAACTTCAAGCTCCCATATCTCGCGAAGGGATTGACGAACTCGAGAAATTCCTCATGCATCTGAAAGCAGAAACTAGCCCGATTGCAATGGTGTGTGTATTTTTCCCCTAGGCCATTCCAGTTATTGGTTTCGAGTATCAGACCAGCGAAAATTTTGATGGTTTCTCAACCATTCCTTAACTTCAAACCCCCATATCTCGCGAACGGATTGACGAACTCGAGATATTCCTGCTGCATCTGAAAGTAGAAGCTCGCCCAATTACAACGGTATGTGTATTTTTGCCCTAGGCAATAGTAGTTAGTGGTTTCCAGTATCAGACTTGCGAAAATTTGGATGATTTCTCAACCATTCCTTAACTTCAAACTCCCATATCTCGCGAACGGATTACCAACTCGAAAAATTCCAGTTACATCTGAAAGCATAATCTCGCCCGATTACAATGGTATGTGTATTTTTGCCCTAGGCCATAGCAGTTATTGGTTTCGAGTATCAGACTTGCGAAAATTTTGATGATTTCTCAACCATTCCTTAACTTCAAACTCCCATATCTTGCGAACGGATTACCAACTCGAGAAATTCCAGTTGCATCTGAAAGTAGAAACTCGCCCGATTACAACGGTATGTGTATTTTTGCCCTAGGCAATAGTAGTTATTGCTTTCGAGTATCAGACTTGCAAAAATTTTGATGATTTCTCAACCATTCCTTAACTTCAAACCCCCATATCTCGCGAACGGATTGACGAACTCGAGAAATTCCAGTTGCATCTGAAAGTAGAAAGTCGCCCGATTACAACGGTATGTGTATTTTTGCCTCAGGCAATAGTACTTATTGGTTTCGAGTGTCAGACTTGCGAAAATTTTGATGGTTTCTCAACCATTCCTTAACTTCAAACTCCCATATCTCGCGAACGGATTGACGAACTCGAGAAATTCCAGTTGCATCTGAAAGCATAATCTCGGCCGATTACAATGGAATGTGTATTTTTCCCCTAGGCTATTCCAGTTATTGGTTTTGAGTATCAGACCAGCGAAAATTTTGAGGGTTTCTCAACCATTTCTTAACTTCAAACTCCCATATCTCGCGAACGGATTGACGAACTAGAGAAATTCCAGTTGCATCTGAAGGCAAAAACTCGCCCGATTACCATGGTGTGTGTACTTTTCCCCTAGGCCATTCCCGTTATTGGTTTCCAGTATCAGACCAGCGAAAATTTTAATGGTTTCGCAACCATTCCTTAACTTCAAACCCCCATATCACGCGAACGGATTGACGAACTCGAGAAATTCCTGCTGCATCTGAAAGGAGAAGCTCGCCCGATTACAACGGTATGTGTATTTTTGCCCTAGGCAATAATAGTTATTGGTTTCGAGTATCAGACTTGCGAAAATTTTGATGATTTCTAAGCCATTCCTTAACTTCAAACTCCCATATCTCGCGAACGGATTGACGAACTCGAGAAAATCCTGCTGCATCTGAAAGTAGAAGCTCGCCCGATTACAACGGTATGTGTATTTTTCCCCTAGGCCATTCCAGTTATTGGTTTTGAGTATCAGACCAGCGAAAATTTTGAGGGTTTCTCAACCATTCCTTAACTTCAAACTCCCATATCTCGCGAACGAATTGACGAACTAGAGAAATTCCAGTTGCATCTGAAAGCAGAAACTCGCCCGATTACAATGGTGTGTGTACATTTCTCCTAGGCCATTCCAGTTATTGGTTTCGAGTAACAGACCAGCGCAAATTTTAATGGTTTCTCAACCATTCCTTAACTTCAAACTCCCATATCTCGCGAACGGATTGACGAACTCGAGAAACTCCTTCTGCATCTGAAAGTAGAAGCTCGCCCGATTACAACGGTATGTGTATTTTTGCCCTAGGCAGTAATAGTTGTTGGTTTCGAGTATCAGACTTGCGAAAATTTTGATGATTTCTCAGCCATTCCTTAACTTCAAACTCCCATATCTCGTGAACGGTTTACCAACTCGAGAAATTCCAGTTGCATCTGAAACCATAATCTCGGCCGATTACAATGGAATGTGTGTTCTTCCCCTAGGCCATTCCAGTTATTGGTTTTGAGTATCAGACCAGCGAAAATTTTGAGGGATTCTCAACCATTCCTTAACTTCAAACTCCCATATCTCGCGAACGGATTGACGAACTAGAGAAATTCCAGTTGCATCTGAAAGCAGAAACTCGCCCGATTACAATGGTGTGTGTACTTTTCCCCTAGGCCATTCCAGTTATTGGTTTCGAGTATCAGACCAGCGCAAATTTTAATGGTTTCTCAACCATTCCTTAACTTCAAACTCCCATATCTCGCGAACGGATTGACGAACTCGAGAAATTCCTGATGCACCTGAAAGCAGAAACTCGCCCGATTACAATGGTATGTGTATTTTTGCCCAAGGCCATAGTAGTTATTGGTTTCGAGTATCAGACTTGCGAAAATTTTGATGGCTTCTCAACCATTCCTTGAATTCAAACTCCCATATCTCGCGAATGGATTGACGAACTAGAGAAGTTCCAGTTGCATCTGAAAGCAGAAACTCGCCCGATTACAATGGTATGTGTACTTTTCCCCTAGGCCATTCCAGTTATTGGTTTCGAGTATCAGACCAGCCAAAATTTTGACGGTTTCTCAACCATTCCTTAACTTCAAGCTCCCGTATCTCGCGAACGTATTGACGAACTCGACAAAATCCTGATGCATCTGAAAGCAGAAAATCGCCCGATTACAATGGTATGTGTATTTTTGCCGTAGGCATTAGTAGTTATTGGTTTCGAGTATCAGACTTACTAAAATTTTGATAGTTTCTCAACCATTCCTTAACTTCAAACTCCCATATCTCGCGAACGGACTACCAACTCGAGAAATTCCAGTTGCATCTGAAAGCATAATCTCGCCCGATCACAATGGTATGTGTATTTTTGCCCTAGGCCATAGCAGTTATTGGTTCCGAGTATCAGACTTGCGAAAATTTTGATGGTTTCTCAACCATTCCTTAAATTCAAACTCCCATATCTCGCGAACGGATTGACGAACTCGAGAAATTCCTGTTGCATCTGAAGGTAGAAACTCGCCCGATTACAACGGTATGTATATTTTTGCCCTAGGCAATAGTAGTTATTGGTTTCGAGTATCAGACTTGAAAAAATTTTGATGGTTTCTCAACCATTCCTTAACTTCAAACTCCCATATCTCGCGAACGGAGTGACGAACTCGAGAAATTCCTGATGCATCTGAAAGCAGAATCTCGCCCGATTACAATGGTATCTGTACTTTTCCCTTAGGCCATTCCAGTTATAGGTTTCGAGCATCAGACCAGCGAAAATTTTGATGGTTTCTCAAACATTCCTTAACTTCAATCTCCCATATCTCGCGAACGGATCGATGAACTAGAGAAATTCCAGTTGCATCTGAAAGCAGAAACTCGCCCGATTACAATGGTGTGTGTACTTTTCCCCTAGGCAATTCCAGTTATTGGTTTCGAGTATCAGACCGGCGAAAATTTTTATGGTTTCTCAACCATTCCTTAACATCAAACTCCCATATCTCGCGAACGGATTGACGAACTCGAGAAATTCCTGTTGCATCTGAATGTAAAAACTCGCCCGATTGCAATGGTACGTGTACTTTTCCCCTAGGCCATTCCTGTTATTGGTTTCGAGTATCAGACCTGCGAATATTTTCAAAGTTCCTCAACCATTCCTTAACTACAAACTCCCATATCTCGCAAACGGATTGACGAATTCGAGAAATTCCTGTTATATCTGAAAGTAGAAACTCGCCCGATTATAATGGTGTGTGTACTTTTCCCCTAGGCCATTCCAGTTATTGGTTTCGAGTATCAGACCAGCGAAAATTTTGATGGTTTCTCAACCATTCCTTAATATCAAACTCCCATATCTCGCGAACGGATTGACGAACTCGAGAAATTCCTGATGCATCTGAAAGCAGAAACTCGCCCGATTACAATGGTATCTGTACTTTTCCCTTAGGCCATTACAGTTATAGGTTTCGAGCATCAGACCAGCGAAAATTTTGATGGTTTCTCAACCATTCCTTAACTTCAATCTCCCGTATCTCGCGAACGGATCGATGAACTAGAGAAATTCCAGTTGCATCTGAAAGCAGAAACTCGCCCGGTTACAATGGTGTGTGTACTTTTCCCCTAGGCCATTCCAGTTATTGGTTTCGAGTATCAGACCAGCGAAAATTTTGATGGTTTCTCAACCATTCCTTAACTTCATACTTCCATATCTCGCGAACGGATTGACGAACTCGAGAAATTCCAGTTGCATCTGAAAGCATAATCTCGGCCGATTACAATGGAATGTGTACTTTTCCCCTAGGCCATTCCAGTTATTGGTTTCGAGTATCAGACCAGCGAAAATTTTAATGGTTTCTCAACCATTCCTTAACTTCAAACTCCCATATCTAGCGAACGGATTGACGAACTCGAGAAATTCCTGTTGCATCTGAAAGCAGAAAGTCGCCCGATTACAACGGTATGTGTATTTTTGCCTCAGGCAATAGTACTTATTGGTTTCGAGTGTCAGACTTGCGAAAATTTTGATGGTTTCTCAACCATTCCTTAACTTCAAACTCCCATATCTCGCGAACGGATTGACGAACTCGAGAAATTCCAGTTGCATCTGAAAGCATAATCTCGGCCGATGGCAATGGAATGTGTACTTTTCCCCTAGGCCATTCCAGTTATTGGTTTCGAGTATCAGACCAGCGAAAATTTTAATGGTTTCTCAACCATTCCTTAACTTCAAACTCCCATATCTAGCGAACGGATTGACGAACTCGAGAAATTCCTGTTGCATCTGAAAGCAGAAAGTCGCCCGATTACAACGGTATTTGTATTTTTGCCTCAGGCAATAGTACTTATTGGTTTCGAGTGTCAGACTTGCGAAAATTTTGATGGTTTCTCAACCATTGCTTAACTTCAAACTCCCATATCTCGCGAAAGGATTGACGAACTCGAGAAATTCCAGTTGCATCTGAAAGCATAATCTCGGCCGATTACAATGGAATGTGTATTTTTCCCCTAGGCCATTCCAGTTTTTGGTTTTGAGTATCAGACCAGCGAAAATTTTGAGGGTTTCTCAACCATTTCTTAACTTCAAACTCCCATATCTCGCGAACGGATTGACGAACTAGAGAAATTCCAGTTGCATCTGAAGGCAAAAACTCGCCCGATTACAATGGTGTGTGTACTTTTCCACTAGGCCATTCCCGTTATTGGTTTCCAGTATCAGACCAGCGAAAATTTTGATGGTTTCTCAACCATTCCTTAACTTCAATCTCCCGTATCTCGCGAACGGATCGATGAACTAGAGAAATTCCAGTTGCATCTGAAAGCAGAAACTCGCCCGGTTACAATGGTGTGTGTACTTTTCCCCTAGGCCATTCCAGTTATTGGTTTCGAGTATCAGACCAGCGAAAATTTTGATGGTTTCTCAACCATTCCTTAACTTCATACTTCCATATCTCGCGAACGGATTGACGAACTCGAGAAATTCCTGTTGCATGTGAAAGTAGAAACTCGCCCGATTACAACGGTATGTGTATTTTTCCCCTAGGCCTTCGTAGTTATTGGTTTCGAGTATCAGACATTCGAAAATTTTGATGGTTTCTCAAGCATTCCTTAACTTCAAACTCCCATATCTCGCGAACGGATTGACGAACTCGAGAAATTCCTGTTGCATCTGAATGTAGAAACTCTCCCAATTACAGCGGTATGTGTGTTTTTCCCCTGGGCCATTGTTGTTATTGGTTTCGAGTATCAGACTTTCGAAAATTTTGATGGTCTCCCAACCATTCCGTAACTTCAAACTCCCATATCTCGCGAACGGGTTGACGAACTCCAGAAATTCCTGTTGCATCTGAAAGTAGAAACTCGCCCGATTACAATGGTGTGTGTACTTTTCCCCTAGGCCATTCCAGTTATTCGTTTCTAGCATCAGAATTGCGAAAATTTTGATGGTTTCTCAACCGTTCCTTAACTTCATACACCCATATCTCGCGAACGGATTGACGAACTCGAGAAATTCCTGTTGCATCTGACAATGGAAACTCGCCCGATTCCAAAGGTATGTGTATTTTTCCCGTAGGCCTTTGTAGTTATTGGTTTCGAGTATCAGACTTGCGAAAATTTTGATGGTTTCTCAACCATTCCTTAATATCAAACTCCCATATCTCGCGAACGGATTGACGAACTCGAGAAATTCCTGTTGCATCTGAATGTAGAAACTCGCCCGATTGCAATGGTACGTGTACTTTTCCCCTAGGCCATTCCTGTTATTGGTTTCGAGTATCAGACCTGCGAATATTTTCAAAGTTCCTCAACCATTCCTTAACTTCAAACACCCATATCTCGCAAACGGATTGACGAATTCGAGAAATTCCTGTTGTATCTGAAAGCAGAAACTCGCCCGATTAGAATGGTATGTGTATTTTTGCCCTAGGCAGTAGTAGTTACTGGTTTCGAGTATCAGACTTGCGAAAATTTTGATGATTTCTCAACCATTCCTTAACTTCAAACTCCCTTATCTCGCGAACGGATTACCAACTCGAGAAATTCCAGTTGCATCTGAAAGTAGAAACCCGCCCGATTACAATGGCGTGTGTATTTTTGCCCTAAGCAATTGTAGTTATTGGCTTCGTGTATTAGACTTGCGAAAATTTTGATGGTTTCTCAAGCATTCCTTAACTTCAAACTCCCATATCTCGCGAACGGATTGACGAACTCGAGGAATTCCAGTTGCATCTGAAAGCAGAAACTCGCCCGATTAGAATGGTATGTGTATTTTTGCCCTAGGCAGTAGTAGTTATTGGTTTCGAGTATCAGACTTGCGAAAATTTTGATGATTTCTCAACCATTCCTTAACTTCAAACTCCCATATCTCGCGAACGGTTTACCAATTCGAGAAATTCCAGTTGCATCTGAAAGTAGAAACTCGCCCGATTACAACGGTATGTGTATTTTTGCCCTAGGCAATAGTAGTTATTGGTTTCGAGTATCAGACTTGCAAAAATTTTGATGATTTCTCAACCATTCCTTAACTTCAAACTCCCATATCGCGCGAACGGATTGACGAACTAGAGAAATTCCAGTTGCATCTGAAAGCAGAAACTCGCCCGATTACAATGGTATGTGTACCTTTCCCCTAGGCCATTCCAGTTATTGGTTTCGAGTATCAGACTTGCGAAAATTTTGATGGTTTCTCAACCATTCCTTAACTTCAAACACCCATATCTCGCGAACGGATTGACGAACTTGAGAAATTCCAGTTGCATCTGAAAGCAGAAACTCGCCCGATTACAAGGGTATGTGTATTTTTGCCTTAGGCAATAGTACTTATTGGTTTCGAGTATCAGACTTGCGAAAATTTTGATGATTTCTCAACCATTCCTTAACTTCAAACTCCCATATCTCGCGAACGGATTGACGAACTCGAGAAACTCCAGTTGCATCTGAAAGCAGAAACTCGCCCGATTAGAATGGTATGTGTATTTTTGCCCTAGGCAGTAGTAGTTACTGGTTTCGAGTATCAGACTTGCGAAAATTTTGATGATTTCTCAGCCAATCCTTAACTTCAAACTCCCATATCTCGCGAACGGATTGACGAACTCGAGAAATTCCTGTTGCATCTGGAAGTAGAAACTCGCCCGATTACAATGGTGTGTGTATTTTTGCCCTAGGCATTAGTAGTTATTGGTTTCGAGTATCAGACTTGCGAAAATTTTGATGGTTTCTCAACCATTCCTTAACTTCAAACTCCCATATCTCGCGAACGGATTGACGAACTCGAGAAATTCCAGTTGCATCTGAAAGCATAATCTCGGCCGATTACAATGGAATGTGTACTTTTCCCCTAGGCCATTCCAGTTATTGGTTTCGAGTATCAGACCAGCGAAAATTTTAATGGTTTCTCAACCATTCCTTAACTTCAAACTCCCATATCTAGCGAACGGATTGACGAACTCGAGAAATTCCTGTTGCATCTGAAAGCAGAAAGTCGCCCGATTACAACGGTATGTGTATTTTTGCCTCAGGCAATAGTACTTATTGGTTTCGAGTGTCAGACTTGCGAAAATTTTGATGGTTTCTCAACCATTCCTTAACTTCAAACTCCCATATCTCGCGAACGGATTGACGAACTCGAGAAATTCCAGTTGCATCTGAAAGCATAATCTCGGCCGATGGCAATGGAATGTGTACTTTTCCCCTAGGCCATTCCAGTTATTGGTTTCGAGTATCAGACCAGCGAAAATTTTAATGGTTTCTCAACCATTCCTTAACTTCAAACTCCCATATCTAGCGAACGGATTGACGAACTCGAGAAATTCCTGTTGCATCTGAAAGCAGAAAGTCGCCCGATTACAACGGTATGTGTATTTTTGCCTGAGGCAATAGTACTTATTGGTTTCGAGTGTCAGACTTGCGAAAATTTTGATGGTTTCTCAACCATTGCTTAACTTCAAACTCCCATATCTCGCGAAAGGATTGACGAACTCGAGAAATTCCTGCTGCATCTGAAAGTAGAAGCTCGCCCGATTACAACGGTATGTGTATTTTTGCCCTAGGCAATAGTAGTTATTGGTTTCGAGTATCAGACTTGCAAAAATTTTCATGATTTCTCAACCATTCCTTAACTTCAAACTCCCATATCTCGCGAACGGATTGACGAACTCGAGAAATTCCAGTTCTATCTGAAAGCAGAAACTCGCCCGATTAGAATGGTATGTGTATTTTTGCCCTAGGCAGTAGTAGTTATTGGTTTCGAGTATCAGACTTGCGAAAATTTTGATGGTTTCTCAACCATTCCTTAACTTCAAACTCCCATATCTCGCGTACGGATTACCAACTCGACAAATTCCAGTTGCATCTGAAAGTAGAAAATCGCCCGATTACAATCGCGTGTGTATTTTTGCCCTAGGCAATTATCGTTATTGGTTTCGTGTATTAGACTTGCGAAAATTTTGATGGTTTCTCAACCATTCCTTAACTTCGAACTCCCATATCTCGCGAACGGATTGACGAACTCGAGAAACTCCTTCTGCATCTGAAAGTAGAAGCTCGCCCGATTACAACGGTATGTGTATTTTTGCCCTAGGCAATAATAGTTATTGGTTTCGAGTATTAGACTTGCGAAAATTTTGATGGTTTCTCAACCATTCCTTAACTTCAAACTCCCATATCTCGCGAACGGATTGACGAACTCGAGAAACTCCTTCTGAATCTGAAAGTAGAAGCTCGCCCGATTACAACGGTATGTGTATTTTTGCCCTAGGCAATAATAGTTATTGGTTTCGAGTATCAGACTTGCAAAAATTTTGATGATTTCTCAACCATTCCTTAACTTCAAACTCCCATATCTCGCGTACGGATTACCAACTCGACAAATTCCAGTTGCATCTGAAAGTAGAAAATCGCCCGATTACAATCGCGTGTGTATTTTTGCCCTAGGCAATTATAGTTATTGGTTTCGTGTATTAGACTTGCGAAAATTTTGATGGTTTCTCAACCATTCCTTAACTTCAAACTCCCATATCTCGCGAACGGATTGACGAACTCGAGAAACTCCTTCTGCATCTGAAAGTAGAAGCTCGCCCGATTACAACGGTATGTGTATTTTTGCCCTAGGCAATAATAGTTATTGGTTTCGAGTATTGGACTTGCGAAAATTTTGATGGTTCCTCAACCATTCCTTAACTTCAAACTCCCATATCTCGCGAACGGATTGACGAACTCGAGAAACTCCTGCTGCATCTGAAAGTAGAAGCTCGCCCGATTACAACGGTATGTGTATTTTTGCCCTAGGCAATAGTAGTTATTGGTTTCGAGTATCAGACTTGCGAAAATTTTGATGATTTCTCAGCCAATCCTTAACTTCAAACTCCCATATCTCGCGAACGGATTGACGAACTCGAGAAATCCCTGATGCATCTGAAAGCAGAAACTCGCCCGATTACAATGGTATGTGTATTTTTGCCCTAGGCCATAGTAGTTATTGGTTTCGAGTATCAGACTTGCGAAAACTTTGATGGCTTCTCAACCATTCCTTAACTGCAAACTCCCATATCTCGCGAACGGATTGACGAACTCGAGAAATTCCAGTTGCATCTGAAAGCATAATCTCGGCCGATTACAATGGAATGTGTACTTTTCCCCTAGGCCATTCCAGTTATTGGTTTCGAGTATCAGACCAGCGAAAATTTTGATGGTTTCTCAACCATTCCTTAACTTCAATCTCCCGTATCTCGCGAACGGATCGATGAACTAGAGAAATTCCAGTTGCATCTGAAAGCAGAA
Organism: Ptiloglossa arizonensis; assembly: GCF_051014685.1. Taxonomy (NCBI): domain Eukaryota; kingdom Metazoa; phylum Arthropoda; class Insecta; order Hymenoptera; family Colletidae; genus Ptiloglossa; species Ptiloglossa arizonensis. Next base: position 773,111 of record NW_027478501.1, read on the forward strand.
ACTCGCCCGGTTACAATGGTGTGTGTACTTTTCCCCTAGGCCATTCCAGTTATTGGTTTCGAGTATCAGACCAGCGAAAATTTTGATGGTTTCTCAACCATTCCTTAACTTCATACTTCCATATCTCGCGAACGGATTGACGAACTCGAGAAATTCCTGTTGCATGTGAAAGTAGAAACTCGCCCGATTACAACGGTATGTGTATTTTTCCCCTAGGCCTTCGTAGTTATTGGTTTCGAGTATCAGACATTCGAAAATTTTGATGGTTTCTCAAGCATTCCTTAACTTCAAACTCCCATATCTCGCGAACGGATTGACGAACTCGAGAAATTCCTGTTGCATCTGAATGTAGAAACTCTCCCAATTACAGCGGTATGTGTGTTTTTCCCCTGGGCCATTGTTGTTATTGGTTTCGAGTATCAGACTTTCGAAAATTTTGATGGTCTCCCAACCATTCCGTAACTTCAAACTCCCATATCTCGCGAACGGGTTGACGAACTCCAGAAATTCCTGTTGCATCTGAAAGTAGAAACTCGCCCGATTACAATGGTGTGTGTACTTTTCCCCTAGGCCATTCCAGTTATTCGTTTCTAGCATCAGAATTGCGAAAATTTTGATGGTTTCTCAACCGTTCCTTAACTTCATACACCCATATCTCGCGAACGGATTGACGAACTCGAGAAATTCCTGTTGCATCTGACAATGGAAACTCGCCCGATTCCAAAGGTATGTGTATTTTTCCCGTAGGCCTTTGTAGTTATTGGTTTCGAGTATCAGACTTGCGAAAATTTTGATGGTTTCTCAACCATTCCTTAATATCAAACTCCCATATCTCGCGAACGGATTGACGAACTCGAGAAATTCCTGTTGCATCTGAATGTAGAAACTCGCCCGATTGCAATGGTACGTGTACTTTTCCCCTAGGCCATTCCTGTTATTGGTTTCGAGTATCAGACCTGCGAATATTTTCAAAGTTCCTCAACCATTCCTTAACTTCAAACACCCATATCTCGCAAACGGATTGACGAATTCGAGAAATTCCTGTTGTATCTGAAAGCAGAAACTCGCCCGATTAGAATGGTATGTGTATTTTTGCCCTAGGCAGTAGTAGTTACTGGTTTCGAGTATCAGACTTGCGAAAATTTTGATGATTTCTCAACCATTCCTTAACTTCAAACTCCCTTATCTCGCGAACGGATTACCAACTCGAGAAATTCCAGTTGCATCTGAAAGTAGAAACCCGCCCGATTACAATGGCGTGTGTATTTTTGCCCTAAGCAATTGTAGTTATTGGCTTCGTGTATTAGACTTGCGAAAATTTTGATGGTTTCTCAAGCATTCCTTAACTTCAAACTCCCATATCTCGCGAACGGATTGACGAACTCGAGGAATTCCAGTTGCATCTGAAAGCAGAAACTCGCCCGATTAGAATGGTATGTGTATTTTTGCCCTAGGCAGTAGTAGTTATTGGTTTCGAGTATCAGACTTGCGAAAATTTTGATGATTTCTCAACCATTCCTTAACTTCAAACTCCCATATCTCGCGAACGGTTTACCAATTCGAGAAATTCCAGTTGCATCTGAAAGTAGAAACTCGCCCGATTACAACGGTATGTGTATTTTTGCCCTAGGCAATAGTAGTTATTGGTTTCGAGTATCAGACTTGCAAAAATTTTGATGATTTCTCAACCATTCCTTAACTTCAAACTCCCATATCGCGCGAACGGATTGACGAACTAGAGAAATTCCAGTTGCATCTGAAAGCAGAAACTCGCCCGATTACAATGGTATGTGTACCTTTCCCCTAGGCCATTCCAGTTATTGGTTTCGAGTATCAGACTTGCGAAAATTTTGATGGTTTCTCAACCATTCCTTAACTTCAAACACCCATATCTCGCGAACGGATTGACGAACTTGAGAAATTCCAGTTGCATCTGAAAGCAGAAACTCGCCCGATTACAAGGGTATGTGTATTTTTGCCTTAGGCAATAGTACTTATTGGTTTCGAGTATCAGACTTGCGAAAATTTTGATGATTTCTCAACCATTCCTTAACTTCAAACTCCCATATCTCGCGAACGGATTGACGAACTCGAGAAACTCCAGTTGCATCTGAAAGCAGAAACTCGCCCGATTAGAATGGTATGTGTATTTTTGCCCTAGGCAGTAGTAGTTACTGGTTTCGAGTATCAGACTTGCGAAAATTTTGATGATTTCTCAGCCAATCCTTAACTTCAAACTCCCATATCTCGCGAACGGATTGACGAACTCGAGAAATTCCTGTTGCATCTGGAAGTAGAAACTCGCCCGATTACAATGGTGTGTGTATTTTTGCCCTAGGCATTAGTAGTTATTGGTTTCGAGTATCAGACTTGCGAAAATTTTGATGGTTTCTCAACCATTCCTTAACTTCAAACTCCCATATCTCGCGAACGGATTGACGAACTCGAGAAATTCCAGTTGCATCTGAAAGCATAATCTCGGCCGATTACAATGGAATGTGTACTTTTCCCCTAGGCCATTCCAGTTATTGGTTTCGAGTATCAGACCAGCGAAAATTTTAATGGTTTCTCAACCATTCCTTAACTTCAAACTCCCATATCTAGCGAACGGATTGACGAACTCGAGAAATTCCTGTTGCATCTGAAAGCAGAAAGTCGCCCGATTACAACGGTATGTGTATTTTTGCCTCAGGCAATAGTACTTATTGGTTTCGAGTGTCAGACTTGCGAAAATTTTGATGGTTTCTCAACCATTCCTTAACTTCAAACTCCCATATCTCGCGAACGGATTGACGAACTCGAGAAATTCCAGTTGCATCTGAAAGCATAATCTCGGCCGATGGCAATGGAATGTGTACTTTTCCCCTAGGCCATTCCAGTTATTGGTTTCGAGTATCAGACCAGCGAAAATTTTAATGGTTTCTCAACCATTCCTTAACTTCAAACTCCCATATCTAGCGAACGGATTGACGAACTCGAGAAATTCCTGTTGCATCTGAAAGCAGAAAGTCGCCCGATTACAACGGTATGTGTATTTTTGCCTGAGGCAATAGTACTTATTGGTTTCGAGTGTCAGACTTGCGAAAATTTTGATGGTTTCTCAACCATTGCTTAACTTCAAACTCCCATATCTCGCGAAAGGATTGACGAACTCGAGAAATTCCAGTTGCATCTGAAAGCATAATCTCGGCCGATTACAATGGAATGTGTATTTTTCCCCTAGGCCATTCCAGTTATTGGTTTTGAGTATCAGACCAGCGAAAATTTTGAGGGTTTCTCAACCATTTCTTAACTTCAAACTCCCATATCTCGCGAACGGATTGACGAACTAGAGAAATTCCAGTTGCATCTGAAGGCAAAAACTCGCCCGATTACAATGGTGTGTGTACTTTTCCCCTAGGCCATTCCCGTTATTGGTTTCCAGTATCAGACCAGCGAAAATTTTAATGGTTTCGCAACCATTCCTTAACTTCAAACCCCCATATCTCGCGAACGGATTGACGAACTCGAGAAATTCCTGCTGCATCTGAAAGTAGAAGCTCGCCCGATTACAACGGTATGTGTATTTTTGCCCTAGGCAATAGTAGTTATTGGTTTCGAGTATCAGACTTGCAAAAATTTTCATGATTTCTCAACCATTCCTTAACTTCAAACTCCCATATCTCGCGAACGGATTGACGAACTCGAGAAATTCCAGTTCTATCTGAAAGCAGAAACTCGCCCGATTAGAATGGTATGTGTATTTTTGCCCTAGGCAGTAGTAGTTATTGGTTTCGAGTATCAGACTTGCGAAAATTTTGATGGTTTCTCAACCATTCCTTAACTTCAAACTCCCATATCTCGCGTACGGATTACCAACTCGACAAATTCCAGTTGCATCTGAAAGTAGAAAATCGCCCGATTACAATCGCGTGTGTATTTTTGCCCTAGGCAATTATCGTTATTGGTTTCGTGTATTAGACTTGCGAAAATTTTGATGGTTTCTCAACCATTCCTTAACTTCGAACTCCCATATCTCGCGAACGGATTGACGAACTCGAGAAACTCCTTCTGCATCTGAAAGTAGAAGCTCGCCCGATTACAACGGTATGTGTATTTTTGCCCTAGGCAATAATAGTTATTGGTTTCGAGTATTAGACTTGCGAAAATTTTGATGGTTTCTCAACCATTCCTTAACTTCAAACTCCCATATCTCGCGAACGGATTGACGAACTCGAGAAACTCCTTCTGAATCTGAAAGTAGAAGCTCGCCCGATTACAACGGTATGTGTATTTTTGCCCTAGGCAATAATAGTTATTGGTTTCGAGTATCAGACTTGCAAAAATTTTGATGATTTCTCAACCATTCCTTAACTTCAAACTCCCATATCTCGCGTACGGATTACCAACTCGACAAATTCCAGTTGCATCTGAAAGTAGAAAATCGCCCGATTACAATCGCGTGTGTATTTTTGCCCTAGGCAATTATAGTTATTGGTTTCGTGTATTAGACTTGCGAAAATTTTGATGGTTTCTCAACCATTCCTTAACTTCAAACTCCCATATCTCGCGAACGGATTGACGAACTCGAGAAACTCCTTCTGCATCTGAAAGTAGAAGCTCGCCCGATTACAACGGTATGTGTATTTTTGCCCTAGGCAATAATAGTTATTGGTTTCGAGTATTAGACTTGCGAAAATTTTGATGGTTCCTCAACCATTCCTTAACTTCAAACTCCCATATCTCGCGAACGGATTGACGAACTCGAGAAACTCCTGCTGCATCTGAAAGTAGAAGCTCGCCCGATTACAACGGTATGTGTATTTTTGCCCTAGGCAATAGTAGTTATTGGTTTCGAGTATCAGACTTGCGAAAATTTTGATGATTTCTCAGCCAATCCTTAACTTCAAACTCCCATATCTCGCGAACGGATTGACGAACTCGAGAAATCCCTGATGCATCTGAAAGCAGAAACTCGCCCGATTACAATGGTATGTGTATTTTTGCCCTAGGCCATAGTAGTTATTGGTTTCGAGTATCAGACTTGCGAAAACTTTGATGGCTTCTCAACCATTCCTTAACTGCAAACTCCCATATCTCGCGAACGGATTGACGAACTCGAGAAATTCCAGTTGCATCTGAAAGCATAATCTCGGCCGATTACAATGGAATGTGTACTTTTCCCCTAGGCCATTCCAGTTATTGGTTTCGAGTATCAGACCAGCGAAAATTTTAATGGTTTCTCAACCATTCCTTAATTTCAAACTCCCATATCTAGCGAACGGATTGACGAACTCGAGAAATTCCTGTTGCATCTGAAAGCAGAAAGTCGCCCGATTACAACGGTATGTGTATTTTTGCCTCAGGCAATAGTACTTATTGGTTTCGAGTGTCAGACTTGCGAAAATTTTGATGGTTTCTCAACCATTCCTTAACTTCAAACTCCCATATCTCGCGAACGGATTGACGAACTCGAGAAATTCCAGTTGCATCTGAAAGCATAATCTCGGCCGATGGCAATGGAATGTGTACTTTTCCCCTAGGCCATTCCAGCTATTGGTTTCGAGTATCAGACCAGCGAAAATTTCAATGGTTTCTCAACCATTCCTTAACTTCGGACTCCCATATCTAGCGAACGGATTGACGAACTCGAGAAATTCCTGTTGCATCTGAAAGTAGAAACTCGCCCGATTACAATGGGGTGTGTACTTTTCCCCTAGGCCATTCCAGTTATTGGTTTCGAGTATCAGACCAGCGAAAATTTTGATGGTTTCTCAACCATTCCTTAACTTCAAACTCCCATATCTCGCGAACGGATTGACGATCTCGAGAAATTCCTGTTGCATCTGAAAGCAGAAACTCGCCCGATTACAATGGTGTGTGTACTTTACCCATTGGCCATTCCAGTTATTGGTTTCGAGTATCAGACCAGCGAAAATTTTCATGGTTTCTCATCCATTCCTTTACTTCAATCTCCCATATCTCGCGAACGGATTACCAACTGGAGAAATTCCAGTTGCATCTGAAAGTAGAAACTCCCCCGATTACAACGGTATATTTATTTTTCCCCTCGGCAATAGTACTTATTGGTTTCGAGTATCAGACTTGCGAAAATTTTGATGGTTTCTCAACCATTCCTTAACTTCAAACTCCCATATCTAGCGAACGGATTGACGAACTCGAGAAATTCCTGTTGCATCTGAAAGCAGAAACTCGCCCGATTACAATGGTGTGTGTACTTTTCCCCCAGGCCATTCCAGTTATTGGTTTCGAGTATCAGACCAGCGAAAGTTTTAATGGTTTCTCAACCATTCCTTAACTTCAAACTCCCATATCTCGCGAACGGATTGACGAACTCGAGAAATTCCTGTTGCATCTGAAAGTAGAATCTCGCCCGATTACAACGGTATGTGTATTTTCCCCTAGGCCATTGTAGTTATTGGTTTCTAGCATCAGAATTGCGAAAATTTGGATGGTTTCTCCACCATTCCTTAACTTCGAACTCCCATATCTCGCGAACGGGATGACGACCTCGAGAAATTCCTGTTGCATCTGAAACTGGAAACTCGCCCGATTACAAAGGTATGTGCATTTTTCCCCTAGGCCTTTGTAGTTATTGGTTTCGAGTATCAGAACAGCGAAAATTTTGATGGTTTCTCAACCATTCCTTAACTTCAAACTTCCATATCTCGCGAACGGAATGACGAACTCGAGAAATTCCTGTTGCACCTGAAAGTAGAGACTCGCACGATTACCAGGGTGTGTGTACTTTTCCCCTAGGCCATTCCAGTTATTGGTTTCGAGTATCAGAATTGCGAAAATTTTGATAGTTTCTCAAGCATTCCTTAACTTCAAACTCCCATATCTCGCGAACGGAATGACGAACTCGAGAAATTCCTGTTGCATCTGAAAGTACAAACTCGCACGATTACAATGGTGTGTGTACTTTTCCCCTAGGCCATTCCAGTTATTGGTTTCGAGTATCAGAATTGCGAAAATTTGGATGGTTTCTCAACCATTCCTTAACTTCAAACTCCCATATCTCGCGAACGGATTGACGAACTCGAGAAATTCCTGTTGCATCTGAAAGCACAAACTCGCCCGATTACAACGGTATGTGTATTTTTGCCCTAGGCCATAGTTGTTATTGGATTCGAGTATCAGATTTGCGAAAATTTTGATGGTTTCTCAAGCATTCCTTAACTTCAAACTCCCATATCTCGCGAACGGATTGACGAACTCGAGAAATTCCTGTTGCATCTGAAAGCAGAAACTCGCCCGATTACAACGGTATGCGCATTTTTCCCCTAGGCCTTTGTAGTTATTGGTTTCGAGTATCAGGCTTGCGAAAATTTTGATGGTTTCTCAACCATTCCTTAGTTTCAAACTCCCATATCTCGCGAACGGAATGACGCACTCGAGAAATTCCTGTTGCATCTGAAAGTGGAAACTCGCCCGATTACAAAGGTATGTGCATTTTTCCCCTAGGCCTTTGTAGTTATTGGTTTCGAGTATCAGACTTGCAAAAATTGTGATGGTTTCTCAACCATTCCTTAACTTCAAACTCCCATATCTCGGGAACGGAATGACGAACTCGAGAAATTCCTGTTGCATCTGAAAGTGGAAACTCGCCCGATTACAAGGGTATGTGCATTTTTCCCCTATGCCTTTGTAGTTATTGGTTTCGAGTATCAGACTTGCGAAAATTTTGATGGTTTTTCAACCCTTCCTTAACTTCAAACTCCCATATCTCGCGAACGGAATGACGAACTCGAGAAATTCCTATTGGATCTGAAAGTAGAAACTCGCACGATTACAATGGTGTGTGTACTTTTCCCCTAGGCCATTCCAGTTATTCGTTTCGAGTATCAGACTTGCCAAAATTTTGGTGGTTTCTCAATCATTCCTCAACTTCATACTTCCATATCTCGCGAACGGATTGACGAACACTAGAATTTCCTATTGCATCTGAAAGCAGAAACTCGCCCGATTACAACGGTATGTGTATTTTTGCCCTAGGCCACAGTCGTTATTGGATTCGAGTATCAGAATTGCGAAAATTTTGATGGTTTCTCAAGCATTCCATAAATTCAAACTCCCATATCTCGCGAACGGATTGACGAACTCGAGAAATTCCAGTTGCATCTGAAAGCATAATCTCGGCCGATTACAATGGAATGTGTACTTTTCCCCTAGGCCATTCCAGTTATTGGTTTCGAGTATCAGACCAGCGAAAATTTTAATGGTTTCTCAACCATTCCTTAACTTCAAACTCCCATATCTAGCGAACGGATTGACGAACTCGAGAAATTCCTGTTGCATCTGAAAGCAGAAAGTCGCCCGATTACAACGGTATGTGTATTTTTGCCTCAGGCAATAGTACTTATTGGTTTCGAGTGTCAGACTTGCGAAAATTTTGATGGTTTCTCAACCATTCCTTAACTGCAAACTCCCATATCTCGCGAACGGATTGACGAACTCGAGAAATTCCAGTTGCATCTGAAAGCATAATCTCGGCCGATTACAATGGAATGTGTACTTTTCCCCTAGGCCATTCCAGTTATTGGTTTCGAGTATCAGACCAGCGAAAATTTTAATGGTTTCTCAACCATTCCTTAACTTCAAACTCCCATATCTAGCGAACGGATTGACGAACTCGAGAAATTCCTATTGCATCTGAAAGCAGAAAGTCGCCCGATTACAACGGTATGTGTATTTTTGCCTCAGGCAATAGTACTTATTGGTTTCGAGTGTCAGACTTGCGAAAATTTTGATGGTTTCTCAACCATTCCTTAACTTCAAACTCCCATATCTCGCGAACGGATTGACGAACTCGAGAAATTCCAGTTGCATCTGAAAGCATAATCTCGGCCGATGGCAATGGAATGTGTACTTTTCCCCTAGGCCATTCCAGTTATTGGTTTCGAGTATCAGACCAGCGAAAATTTCAATGGTTTCTCAACCATTCCTTAACTTCAGACTCCCATATCTAGCGAACGGTTTGACGAACTCGAGAAATTCCTGTTGCATCTGAAAGTAGAAACTCGCCCGATTACAATGGGGTGTGTACTTTTCCCCTAGGCCATTCCAGTTATTGGTTTCGAGTATCAGACCAGCGAAAATTTTGATGGTTTCTCAACCATTCCTTAACTTCAAACTCCCATATCTCGCGAACGGATTGACGATCTCGAGAAATTCCTGTTGCATCTGAAAGCAGAAACTCGCCCGATTACAATGGTGTGTGTACTTTACCCATTGGCCATTCCAGTTATTGGTTTCGAGTATCAGACCAGCGAAAATTTTCATGGTTTCTCATCCATTCCTTTACTTCAATCTCCCATATCTCGCGAACGGATTACCAACTGGAGAAATTCCAGTTGCATCTGAAAGTAGAAACTCCCCCGATTACAACGGTATATTTATTTTTCCCCTCGGCAATAGTACTTATTGGTTTCGAGTATCAGACTTGCGAAAATTTTGATGGTTTCTCAACCATTCCTTAACTTCAAACTCCCATATCTAGCGAACGGATTGACGAACTCGAGAAATTCCTGTTGCATCTGAAAGCAGAAACTCGCCCGATTACAATGGTGTGTGTACTTTTCCCCCAGGCCATTCCAGTTATTGGTTTCGAGTATCAGACCAGCGAAAGTTTTAATGGTTTCTCAACCATTCCTTAACTTCAAACTCCCATATCTCGCGAACGGATTGACGAACTCGAGAAATTCCTGTTGCATCTGAAAGTACAAACTCGCACGATTACAATGGTGTGTGTACTTTTCCCCTAGGCCATTCCAGTTATTGGTTTCGAGTATCAGAATTGCGAAAATTTGGATGGTTTCTCAACCATTCCTTAACTTCGAACTCCCATATCTCGCGAACGGGATGACGACCTCGAGAAATTCCTGTTGCATCTGAAACTGGAAACTCGCCCGATTACAAAGGTTTGTGCATTTTTCCCCTAGGCCTTTGTAGTTATTGGTTTCGAGTATCAGAACAGCGAAAATTTTGATGGTTTCTCAACCATTCCTTAACTTCAAACTTCCATATCTCGCGAACGGAATGACGAACTCGAGAAATTCCTGTTGCACCTGAAAGTAGAGACTCGCACGATTACCAGGGTGTGTGTACTTTTCCCCTAGGCCATTCCAGTTATTGGTTTCGAGTATCAGAATTGCGAAAATTTTGATAGTTTCTCAAGCATTCCTTAACTTCAAACTCCCATATCTCGCGAACGGAATGACGAACTCGAGAAATTCCTGTTGCATCTGAAAGTACAAACTCGCACGATTACAATGGTGTGTGTACTTTTCCCCTAGGCCATTCCAGTTATTGGTTTCGAGTATCAGAATTGCGAAAATTTGGATGGTTTCTCAACCATTCCTTAACTTCAAACTCCCATATCTCGCGAACGGATTGACGAACTCGAGAAATTCCTGTTGCATCTGAAAGCACAAACTCGCCCGATTACAACGGTATGTGTATTTTTGCCCTAGGCCATAGTTGTTATTGGATTCGAGTATCAGATTTGCGAAAATTTTGATGGTTTCTCAAGCATTCCTTAACTTCAAACTCCCATATCTCGCGAACGGATTGACGAACTCGAGAAATTCCTGTTGCATCTGAAAGCAGAAACTCGCCCGATTACAACGGTATGTGCATTTTTCCCCTAGGCCTTTGTAGTTATTGGTTTCGAGTATCAGGCTTGCGAAAATTTTGATGGTTTCTCAACCATTCCTTAGTTTCAAACTCCCATATCTCGCGAACGGAATGACGCACTCGAGAAATTCCTGTTGCATCTGAAAGTGGAAACTCGCCCGATTACAAAGGTATGTGCATTTTTCCCCTAGGCCTTTGTAGTTATTGGTTTCGAGTATCAGACTTGCAAAAATTGTGATGGTTTCTCAACCATTCCTTAACTTCAAACTCCCATATCTCGGGAACGGAATGACGAACTCGAGAAATTCCTGTTGCATCTGAAAGTGGAAACTCGCCCGATTACAAGGGTATGTGCATTTTTCCCCTATGCCTTTGTAGTTATTGGTTTCGAGTATCAGACTTGCGAAAATTTTGATGGTTTTTCAACCCTTCCTTAACTTCAAACTCCCATATCTCGCGAACGGAATGACGAACTCGAGAAATTCCTATTGGATCTGAAAGTAGAAACTCGCACGATTACAATGGTGTGTGTACTTTTCCCCTAGGCCATTCCAGTTATTCGTTTCGAGTATCAGACTTGCCAAAATTTTGGTGGTTTCTCAATCATTCCTCAACTTCATACTTCCATATCTCGCGAACGGATTGACGAACACTAGAATTTCCTATTGCATCTGAAAGCAGAAACTCGCCCGATTACAACGGTATGTGTATTTTTGCCCTAGGCCACAGTCGTTATTGGATTCGAGTATCAGAATTGCGAAAATTTTGATGGTTTCTCAAGCATTCCATAAATTCAAACTCCCATATCTCGCGAACGGATTGACGAACTCGAGAAATTCCAGTTGCATCTGAAAGCATAATCTCGGCCGATTACAATGGAATGTGTACTTTTCCCCTAGGCCATTCCAGTTATTGGTTTCGAGTATCAGACCAGCGAAAATTTTAATGGTTTCTCAACCATTCCTTAACTTCAAACTCCCATATCTAGCGAACGGATTGACGAACTCGAGAAATTCCTGTTGCATCTGAAAGCAGAAAGTCGCCCGATTACAACGGTATGTGTATTTTTGCCTCAGGCAATAGTACTTATTGGTTTCGAGTGTCAGACTTGCGAAAATTTTGATGGTTTCTCAACCATTCCTTAACTGCAAACTCCCATATCTCGCGAACGGATTGACGAACTCGAGAAATTCCAGTTGCATCTGAAAGCATAATCTCGGCCGATTACAATGGAATGTGTACTTTTCCCCTAGGCCATTCCAGTTATTGGTTTCGAGTATCAGACCAGCGAAAATTTTAATGGTTTCTCAACCATTCCTTAACTTCAAACTCCCATATCTAGCGAACGGATTGACGAACTCGAGAAATTCCTATTGCATCTGAAAGCAGAAAGTCGCCCGATTACAACGGTATGTGTATTTTTGCCTCAGGCAATAGTACTTATTGGTTTCGAGTGTCAGACTTGCGAAAATTTTGATGGTTTCTCAACCATTCCTTAACTTCAAACTCCCATATCTCGCGAACGGATTGACGAACTCGAGAAATTCCAGTTGCATCTGAAAGCATAATCTCGGCCGATGGCAATGGAATGTGTACTTTTCCCCTAGGCCATTCCAGTTATTGGTTTCGAGTATCAGACCAGCGAAAATTTCAATGGTTTCTCAACCATTCCTTAACTTCAGACTCCCATATCTAGCGAACGGTTTGACGAACTCGAGAAATTCCTGTTGCATCTGAAAGTAGAAACTCGCCCGATTACAATGGGGTGTGTACTTTTCCCCTAGGCCATTCCAGTTATTGGTTTCGAGTATCAGACCAGCGAAAATTTTGATGGTTTCTCAACCATTCCTTAACTTCAAACTCCCATATCTCGCGAACGGATTGACGATCTCGAGAAATTCCTGTTGCATCTGAAAGCAGAAACTCGCCCGATTACAATGGTGTGTGTACTTTACCCATTGGCCATTCCAGTTATTGGTTTCGAGTATCAGACCAGCGAAAATTTTCATGGTTTCTCATCCATTCCTTTACTTCAATCTCCCATATCTCGCGAACGGATTACCAACTGGAGAAATTCCAGTTGCATCTGAAAGTAGAAACTCCCCCGATTACAACGGTATATTTATTTTTCCCCTCGGCAATAGTACTTATTGGTTTCGAGTATCAGACTTGCGAAAATTTTGATGGTTTCTCAACCATTCCTTAACTTCAAACTCCCATATCTAGCGAACGGATTGACGAACTCGAGAAATTCCTGTTGCATCTGAAAGCAGAAACTCGCCCGATTACAATGGTGTGTGTACTTTTCCCCCAGGCCATTCCAGTTATTGGTTTCGAGTATCAGACCAGCGAAAGTTTTAATGGTTTCTCAACCATTCCTTAACTTCAAACTCCCATATCTCGCGAACGGATTGACGAACTCGAGAAATTCCTGTTGCATCTGAAAGTACAAACTCGCACGATTACAATGGTGTGTGTACTTTTCCCCTAGGCCATTCCAGTTATTGGTTTCGAGTATCAGAATTGCGAAAATTTGGATGGTTTCTCAACCATTCCTTAACTTCGAACTCCCATATCTCGCGAACGGGATGACGACCTCGAGAAATTCCTGTTGCATCTGAAACTGGAAACTCGCCCGATTACAAAGGTATGTGCATTTTTCCCCTAGGCCTTTGTAGTTATTGGTTTCGAGTATCAGAACAGCGAAAATTTTGATGGTTTCTCAACCATTCCTTAACTTCAAACTTCCATATCTCGCGAACGGAATGACGAACTCGAGAAATTCCTGTTGCACCTGAAAGTAGAGACTCGCACGATTACCAGGGTGTGTGTACTTTTCCCCTAGGCCATTCCAGTTATTGGTTTCGAGTATCAGAATTGCGAAAATTTTGATAGTTTCTCAAGCATTCCTTAACTTCAAACTCCCATATCTCGCGAACGGAATGACGAACTCGAGAAATTCCTGTTGCATCTGAAAGTACAAACTCGCACGATTACAATGGTGTGTGTACTTTTCCCCTAGGCCATTCCAGTTATTGGTTTCGAGTATCAGAATTGCGAAAATTTGGATGGTTTCTCAACCATTCCTTAACTTCGAACTCCCATATCTCGCGAACGGGATGACGACCTCGAGAAATTCCTGTTGCATCTGAAACTGGAAACTCGCCCGATTACAAAGGTATGTGCATTTTTCCCCTAGGCCTTTGTAGTTATTGGTTTCGAGTATCAGAACAGCGAAAATTTTGATGGTTTCTCAACCATTCCTTAACTTCAAACTTCCATATCTCGCGAACGGAATGACGAACTCGAGAAATTCCTGTTGCACCTGAAAGTAGAGACTCGCACGATTACCAGGGTGTGTGTACTTTTCCCCTAGGCCATTCCAGTTATTGGTTTCGAGTATCAGAATTGCGAAAATTTTGATGGTTTCTCAACCATTCCTTAACTTCAAACTCCCATATCTCGCGAACGGATTGACGAACTCGAGAAATTCCAGTTGCATCTGAAAGCATAATCTCGGCCGATGGCAATGGAATGTGTACTTTTCCCCTAGGCCATTCCAGCTATTGGTTTCGAGTATCAGACCAGCGAAAATTTCAATGGTTTCTCAACCATTCCTTAACTTCGGACTCCCATATCTAGCGAACGGATTGACGAACTCGAGAAATTCCTGTTGCATCTGAAAGTAGAAACTCGCCCGATTACAATGGGGTGTGTACTTTTCCCCTAGGCCATTCCAGTTATTGGTTTCGAGTATCAGACCAGCGAAAATTTTGATGGTTTCTCAACCATTCCTTAACTTCAAACTCCCATATCTCGCGAACGGATTGACGATCTCGAGAAATTCCTGTTGCATCTGAAAGCAGAAACTCGCCCGATTACAATGGTGTGTGTACTTTACCCATTGGCCATTCCAGTTATTGGTTTCGAGTATCAGACCAGCGAAAATTTTCATGGTTTCTCATCCATTCCTTTACTTCAATCTCCCATATCTCGCGAACGGATTACCAACTGGAGAAATTCCAGTTGCATCTGAAAGTAGAAACTCCCCCGATTACAACGGTATATTTATTTTTCCCCTCGGCAATAGTACTTATTGGTTTCGAGTATCAGACTTGCGAAAATTTTGATGGTTTCTCAACCATTCCTTAACTTCAAACTCCCATATCTAGCGAACGGATTGACGAACTCGAGAAATTCCTGTTGCATCTGAAAGCAGAAACTCGCCCGATTACAATGGTGTGTGTACTTTTCCCCCAGGCCATTCCAGTTATTGGTTTCGAGTATCAGACCAGCGAAAGTTTTAATGGTTTCTCAACCATTCCTTAACTTCAAACTCCCATATCTCGCGAACGGATTGACGAACTCGAGAAATTCCTGTTGCATCTGAAAGTAGAATCTCGCCCGATTACAACGGTATGTGTATTTTCCCCTAGGCCATTGTAGTTATTGGTTTCTAGCATCAGAATTGCGAAAATTTGGATGGTTTCTCCACCATTCCTTAACTTCGAACTCCCATATCTCGCGAACGGGATGACGACCTCGAGAAATTCCTGTTGCATCTGAAACTGGAAACTCGCCCGATTACAAAGGTATGTGCATTTTTCCCCTAGGCCTTTGTAGTTATTGGTTTCGAGTATCAGAACAGCGAAAATTTTGATGGTTTCTCAACCATTCCTTAACTTCAAACTTCCATATCTCGCGAACGGAATGACGAACTCGAGAAATTCCTGTTGCACCTGAAAGTAGAGACTCGCACGATTACCAGGGTGTGTGTACTTTTCCCCTAGGCCATTCCAGTTATTGGTTTCGAGTATCAGAATTGCGAAAATTTTGATAGTTTCTCAAGCATTCCTTAACTTCAAACTCCCATATCTCGCGAACGGAATGACGAACTCGAGAAATTCCTGTTGCATCTGAAAGTACAAACTCGCACGATTACAATGGTGTGTGTACTTTTCCCCTAGGCCATTCCAGTTATTGGTTTCGAGTATCAGAATTGCGAAAATTTGGATGGTTTCTCAACCATTCCTTAACTTCAAACTCCCATATCTCGCGAACGGATTGACGAACTCGAGAAATTCCTGTTGCATCTGAAAGCACAAACTCGCCCGATTACAACGGTATGTGTATTTTTGCCCTAGGCCATAGTTGTTATTGGATTCGAGTATCAGATTTGCGAAAATTTTGATGGTTTCTCAAGCATTCCTTAACTTCAAACTCCCATATCTCGCGAACGGATTGACGAACTCGAGAAATTCCTGTTGCATCTGAAAGCAGAAACTCGCCCGATTACAACGGTATGCGCATTTTTCCCCTAGGCCTTTGTAGTTATTGGTTTCGAGTATCAGGCTTGCGAAAATTTTGATGGTTTCTCAACCATTCCTTAGTTTCAAACTCCCATATCTCGCGAACGGAATGACGCACTCGAGAAATTCCTGTTGCATCTGAAAGTGGAAACTCGCCCGATTACAAAGGTATGTGCATTTTTCCCCTAGGCCTTTGTAGTTATTGGTTTCGAGTATCAGACTTGCAAAAATTGTGATGGTTTCTCAACCATTCCTTAACTTCAAACTCCCATATCTCGGGAACGGAATGACGAACTCGAGAAATTCCTGTTGCATCTGAAAGTGGAAACTCGCCCGATTACAAGGGTATGTGCATTTTTCCCCTATGCCTTTGTAGTTATTGGTTTCGAGTATCAGACTTGCGAAAATTTTGATGGTTTTTCAACCCTTCCTTAACTTCAAACTCCCATATCTCGCGAACGGAATGACGAACTCGAGAAATTCCTATTGGATCTGAAAGTAGAAACTCGCACGATTACAATGGTGTGTGTACTTTTCCCCTAGGCCATTCCAGTTATTCGTTTCGAGTATCAGACTTGCCAAAATTTTGGTGGTTTCTCAATCATTCCTCAACTTCATACTTCCATATCTCGCGAACGGATTGACGAACACTAGAATTTCCTATTGCATCTGAAAGCAGAAACTCGCCCGATTACAACGGTATGTGTATTTTTGCCCTAGGCCACAGTCGTTATTGGATTCGAGTATCAGAATTGCGAAAATTTTGATGGTTTCTCAAGCATTCCATAAATTCAAACTCCCATATCTCGCGAACGGATTGACGAACTCGAGAAATTCCAGTTGCATCTGAAAGCATAATCTCGGCCGATTACAATGGAATGTGTACTTTTCCCCTAGGCCATTCCAGTTATTGGTTTCGAGTATCAGACCAGCGAAAATTTTAATGGTTTCTCAACCATTCCTTAACTTCAAACTCCCATATCTAGCGAACGGATTGACGAACTCGAGAAATTCCTGTTGCATCTGAAAGCAGAAAGTCGCCCGATTACAACGGTATGTGTATTTTTGCCTCAGGCAATAGTACTTATTGGTTTCGAGTGTCAGACTTGCGAAAATTTTGATGGTTTCTCAACCATTCCTTAACTGCAAACTCCCATATCTCGCGAACGGATTGACGAACTCGAGAAATTCCAGTTGCATCTGAAAGCATAATCTCGGCCGATTACAATGGAATGTGTACTTTTCCCCTAGGCCATTCCAGTTATTGGTTTCGAGTATCAGACCAGCGAAAATTTTAATGGTTTCTCAACCATTCCTTAACTTCAAACTCCCATATCTAGCGAACGGATTGACGAACTCGAGAAATTCCTATTGCATCTGAAAGCAGAAAGTCGCCCGATTACAACGGTATGTGTATTTTTGCCTCAGGCAATAGTACTTATTGGTTTCGAGTGTCAGACTTGCGAAAATTTTGATGGTTTCTCAACCATTCCTTAACTTCAAACTCCCATATCTCGCGAACGGATTGACGAACTCGAGAAATTCCAGTTGCATCTGAAAGCATAATCTCGGCCGATGGCAATGGAATGTGTACTTTTCCCCTAGGCCATTCCAGTTATTGGTTTCGAGTATCAGACCAGCGAAAATTTCAATGGTTTCTCAACCATTCCTTAACTTCAGACTCCCATATCTAGCGAACGGTTTGACGAACTCGAGAAATTCCTGTTGCATCTGAAAGTAGAAACTCGCCCGATTACAATGGGGTGTGTACTTTTCCCCTAGGCCATTCCAGTTATTGGTTTCGAGTATCAGACCAGCGAAAATTTTGATGGTTTCTCAACCATTCCTTAACTTCAAACTCCCATATCTCGCGAACGGATTGACGATCTCGAGAAATTCCTGTTGCATCTGAAAGCAGAAACTCGCCCGATTACAATGGTGTGTGTACTTTACCCATTGGCCATTCCAGTTATTGGTTTCGAGTATCAGACCAGCGAAAATTTTCATGGTTTCTCATCCATTCCTTTACTTCAATCTCCCATATCTCGCGAACGGATTACCAACTGGAGAAATTCCAGTTGCATCTGAAAGTAGAAACTCCCCCGATTACAACGGTATATTTATTTTTCCCCTCGGCAATAGTACTTATTGGTTTCGAGTATCAGACTTGCGAAAATTTTGATGGTTTCTCAACCATTCCTTAACTTCAAACTCCCAT
The DNA here is from genome assembly GCF_051014685.1 of Ptiloglossa arizonensis. Taxonomy (NCBI): domain Eukaryota; kingdom Metazoa; phylum Arthropoda; class Insecta; order Hymenoptera; family Colletidae; genus Ptiloglossa; species Ptiloglossa arizonensis. Next base: position 791,276 of record NW_027478501.1, read on the forward strand.
ATCTAGCGAACGGATTGACGAACTCGAGAAATTCCTGTTGCATCTGAAAGCAGAAACTCGCCCGATTACAATGGTGTGTGTACTTTTCCCCCAGGCCATTCCAGTTATTGGTTTCGAGTATCAGACCAGCGAAAGTTTTAATGGTTTCTCAACCATTCCTTAACTTCAAACTCCCATATCTCGCGAACGGATTGACGAACTCGAGAAATTCCTGTTGCATCTGAAAGTACAAACTCGCACGATTACAATGGTGTGTGTACTTTTCCCCTAGGCCATTCCAGTTATTGGTTTCGAGTATCAGAATTGCGAAAATTTGGATGGTTTCTCAACCATTCCTTAACTTCGAACTCCCATATCTCGCGAACGGGATGACGACCTCGAGAAATTCCTGTTGCATCTGAAACTGGAAACTCGCCCGATTACAAAGGTTTGTGCATTTTTCCCCTAGGCCTTTGTAGTTATTGGTTTCGAGTATCAGAACAGCGAAAATTTTGATGGTTTCTCAACCATTCCTTAACTTCAAACTTCCATATCTCGCGAACGGAATGACGAACTCGAGAAATTCCTGTTGCACCTGAAAGTAGAGACTCGCACGATTACCAGGGTGTGTGTACTTTTCCCCTAGGCCATTCCAGTTATTGGTTTCGAGTATCAGAATTGCGAAAATTTTGATAGTTTCTCAAGCATTCCTTAACTTCAAACTCCCATATCTCGCGAACGGAATGACGAACTCGAGAAATTCCTGTTGCATCTGAAAGTACAAACTCGCACGATTACAATGGTGTGTGTACTTTTCCCCTAGGCCATTCCAGTTATTGGTTTCGAGTATCAGAATTGCGAAAATTTGGATGGTTTCTCAACCATTCCTTAACTTCAAACTCCCATATCTCGCGAACGGATTGACGAACTCGAGAAATTCCTGTTGCATCTGAAAGCACAAACTCGCCCGATTACAACGGTATGTGTATTTTTGCCCTAGGCCATAGTTGTTATTGGATTCGAGTATCAGATTTGCGAAAATTTTGATGGTTTCTCAAGCATTCCTTAACTTCAAACTCCCATATCTCGCGAACGGATTGACGAACTCGAGAAATTCCTGTTGCATCTGAAAGCAGAAACTCGCCCGATTACAACGGTATGTGCATTTTTCCCCTAGGCCTTTGTAGTTATTGGTTTCGAGTATCAGGCTTGCGAAAATTTTGATGGTTTCTCAACCATTCCTTAGTTTCAAACTCCCATATCTCGCGAACGGAATGACGCACTCGAGAAATTCCTGTTGCATCTGAAAGTGGAAACTCGCCCGATTACAAAGGTATGTGCATTTTTCCCCTAGGCCTTTGTAGTTATTGGTTTCGAGTATCAGACTTGCAAAAATTGTGATGGTTTCTCAACCATTCCTTAACTTCAAACTCCCATATCTCGGGAACGGAATGACGAACTCGAGAAATTCCTGTTGCATCTGAAAGTGGAAACTCGCCCGATTACAAGGGTATGTGCATTTTTCCCCTATGCCTTTGTAGTTATTGGTTTCGAGTATCAGACTTGCGAAAATTTTGATGGTTTTTCAACCCTTCCTTAACTTCAAACTCCCATATCTCGCGAACGGAATGACGAACTCGAGAAATTCCTATTGGATCTGAAAGTAGAAACTCGCACGATTACAATGGTGTGTGTACTTTTCCCCTAGGCCATTCCAGTTATTCGTTTCGAGTATCAGACTTGCCAAAATTTTGGTGGTTTCTCAATCATTCCTCAACTTCATACTTCCATATCTCGCGAACGGATTGACGAACACTAGAATTTCCTATTGCATCTGAAAGCAGAAACTCGCCCGATTACAACGGTATGTGTATTTTTGCCCTAGGCCACAGTCGTTATTGGATTCGAGTATCAGAATTGCGAAAATTTTGATGGTTTCTCAAGCATTCCATAAATTCAAACTCCCATATCTCGCGAACGGATTGACGAACTCGAGAAATTCCAGTTGCATCTGAAAGCATAATCTCGGCCGATTACAATGGAATGTGTACTTTTCCCCTAGGCCATTCCAGTTATTGGTTTCGAGTATCAGACCAGCGAAAATTTTAATGGTTTCTCAACCATTCCTTAACTTCAAACTCCCATATCTAGCGAACGGATTGACGAACTCGAGAAATTCCTGTTGCATCTGAAAGCAGAAAGTCGCCCGATTACAACGGTATGTGTATTTTTGCCTCAGGCAATAGTACTTATTGGTTTCGAGTGTCAGACTTGCGAAAATTTTGATGGTTTCTCAACCATTCCTTAACTGCAAACTCCCATATCTCGCGAACGGATTGACGAACTCGAGAAATTCCAGTTGCATCTGAAAGCATAATCTCGGCCGATTACAATGGAATGTGTACTTTTCCCCTAGGCCATTCCAGTTATTGGTTTCGAGTATCAGACCAGCGAAAATTTTAATGGTTTCTCAACCATTCCTTAACTTCAAACTCCCATATCTAGCGAACGGATTGACGAACTCGAGAAATTCCTGTTGCATCTGAAAGCAGAAAGTCGCCCGATTACAACGGTATGTGTATTTTTGCCTCAGGCAATAGTACTTATTGGTTTCGAGTGTCAGACTTGCGAAAATTTTGATGGTTTCTCAACCATTCCTTAACTTCAAACTCCCATATCTCGCGAACGGATTGACGAACTCGAGAAATTCCAGTTGCATCTGAAAGCATAATCTCGGCCGATGGCAATGGAATGTGTACTTTTCCCCTAGGCCATTCCAGTTATTGGTTTCGAGTATCAGACCAGCGAAAATTTCAATGGTTTCTCAACCATTCCTTAACTTCAGACTCCCATATCTAGCGAACGGATTGACGAACTCGAGAAATTCCTGTTGCATCTGAAAGTAGAAACTCGCCCGATTACAATGGGGTGTGTACTTTTCCCCTAGGCCATTCCAGTTATTGGTTTCGAGTATCAGACCAGCGAAAATTTTGATGGTTTCTCAACCATTCCTTAACTTCAAACTCCCATATCTCGCGAACGGATTGACGATCTCGAGAAATTCCTGTTGCATCTGAAAGCAGAAACTCGCCCGATTACAATGGTGTGTGTACTTTACCCATTGGCCATTCCAGTTATTGGTTTCGAGTATCAGACCAGCGAAAATTTTCATGGTTTCTCATCCATTCCTTTACTTCAATCTCCCATATCTCGCGAACGGATTACCAACTGGAGAAATTCCAGTTGCATCTGAAAGTAGAAACTCCCCCGATTACAACGGTATATTTATTTTTCCCCTCGGCAATAGTACTTATTGGTTTCGAGTATCAGACTTGCGAAAATTTTGATGGTTTCTCAACCATTCCTTAACTTCAAACTCCCATATCTAGCGAACGGATTGACGAACTCGAGAAATTCCTGTTGCATCTGAAAGCAGAAACTCGCCCGATTACAATGGTGTGTGTACTTTTCCCCCAGGCCATTCCAGTTATTGGTTTCGAGTATCAGACCAGCGAAAGTTTTAATGGTTTCTCAACCATTCCTTAACTTCAAACTCCCATATCTCGCGAACGGATTGACGAACTCGAGAAATTCCTGTTGCATCTGAAAGTAGAATCTCGCCCGATTACAACGGTATGTGTATTTTCCCCTAGGCCATTGTAGTTATTGGTTTCTAGCATCAGAATTGCGAAAATTTGGATGGTTTCTCCACCATTCCTTAACTTCGAACTCCCATATCTCGCGAACGGGATGACGACCTCGAGAAATTCCTGTTGCATCTGAAACTGGAAACTCGCCCGATTACGAAGGTATGTGCATTTTTCCCCTAGGCCTTTGTAGTTATTGGTTTCGAGTACCAGAACAGTGAAAATTTTGATGGTTTCTCAACCATTCCTTAACTTCAAACTCCCATATCTCGCGAACGGAATGACGAACTCGAGAAATTCCTGTTGCATCTGAAAGTAGAGACTCGCACGATTACCAGGGTGTGTGTACTTTTCCCCTAGGCCATTCCAGTTATTGGTTTCGAGTATCAGAATTGCGAAAATTTTGATGGTTTCTCAACCATTCCTTAACTTCAAACTCCCATGTCTCGCGAACGGAATGCCGAATTCGAGAAATTCCTGTTGCATCTGAAAGCGGAAACTCGCCCGATTACAAAGGTATGTGCATTTTTCCCGTAGGCCTTTGTAGTTATTGGTTTAGAGTATCAGACTTGCGAAAATTTTGATGGTTTCTCAAGCATTTCTTAACTTCAAACTCCCATATCTCGCGAACGGATTGACGAACTCGAGAAATTCCTGTTGCATCTGAATGCAGAAACTCGCCCGATTACAACGGTATGTGTATTTTTGCCCTAAGGCATAGTTGTTATTGGATTCGAGTATCAGACTTGCGAAAATTTTGATGGTTTCTCAAGCATTCCTTAACTTCAAGCTCCCATATCTCGCGAACGGGTTGACGAACTCGAGGAACTCCTGTTGCATCTGAAAGCAGAAACTCGCCCGATTACAATGGTATGTCTATTTTCCCCCTAGGCCATTGTAGTTATTGGTTTCGAGTATCAGACCTGCGAAAATTTTGATAGTTTCTCAAGCATTCCTTAATTTCAAACTCCCATATCTCGCGAACGCAATGACGAACTCGAGAAATTCCTGTTGCATCTGAATGCAGAAACTCGCCCGATTACAACGGTATGTGTATTTTTGCCCTAAGGCATAGTTGTTATTGGATTCGAGTATCAGACTTGCGAAAATTTTGATGGTTTCTCAAGCATTCCTTAACTTCAAGCTCCCATATCTCGCGAACGGGTTGACGAACTCGAGGAACTCCTGTTGCATCTGAAAGCAGAAACTCGCCCGATTACAATGGTATGTCTATTTTCCCCCTAGGCCATTGTAGTTATTGGTTTCGAGTATCAGAATTGCGAAAATTTGGATGGTTTCTCAACCATTCCTTAAATTCGAACTCCCATATCTCGCGAACGGGATGACGAACTCGAGAAATTCCTGTAGCATCTGAAACTGGAAACTCGCCCGATTTCAAAGGTATGTGCATTTCTCCCCTAGGCCTTTGTAGTTATTGGTTTCGAGTATCAGACTTGCGAAAATTGTGATGGTTTCTCAACCATTCCTTAACTTCAAACTCCCATATCTCGCGAATGGAATGACGAACTCGAGAAATTCCTATTGCATCTGAAACTGGAAACTCGCCCGATTACAAAGGTATGTGCATTTTTCCCCTAGGCCTTTGTAGTTATTGGTTTCGAGTATCAGAACAGCGAAAATTTTGATGGTTTCTCAACCATTCCTTAATTTCAAACTTCCATATCTCGCGAACGGAATGACGAACTCGAGAAATTCCTGTTGCACCTGAAAGTAGAGACTCGCACGATTACCAGGGTGTGTGTACTTTTCCCCTAGGCCATTCCAGTTATTGGTTTCGAGTATCAGAATTGCGAAAATTTTGATAGTTTCTCAAGCATTCCTTAACTTCAAACTCCCATATCTCGCGAACGGAATGACGAACTCGAGAAATTCCTGTTGCATCTGAAAGTAGAAACTCGCACGATTACAATGGTGTGTGTACTTTTCCCATAGGCCATTCCAGTTATTGGTTTCGAGTATCAGAATTGCGAAAATTTGGATGGTTTCTCAACCATTCCTTAACTTCAAACTCCCATATCTCGCGAACGGATTGACGAACTCGAGAAATTCCTGTTGCATCTGAAAGCAGAAACTCGCCCGATTACAACGGTATGTGCATTTTTCCCCTAGGCCTTTGTAGTTATTGGTTTCGAGTATCAGGCTTGCGAAAATTTTGATGGTTTCTCAACCATTCCTTAGTTTCAAACTCCCATATCTCGCGAACGGAATGACGCACTCGAGAAATTCCTGTTGCATCTGAAAGTGGAAACTCGCCCGATTACAAAGGTATGTGCATTTTTCCCCTAGGCCTTTGTAGTTATTGGTTTCGAGTATCAGACTTGCAAAAATTGTGATGGTTTCTCAACCATTCCTTAACTTCAAACTCCCATATCTCGGGAACGGAATGACGAACTCGAGAAATTCCTGTTGCATCTGAAAGTGGAAACTCGCCCGATTACAAGGGTATGTGCATTTTTCCCCTATGCCTTTGTAGTTATTGGTTTCGAGTATCAGACTTGCGAAAATTTTGATGGTTTTTCAACCCTTCCTTAACTTCAAACTCCCATATCTCGCGAACGGAATGACGAACTCGAGAAATTCCTATTGGATCTGAAAGTAGAAACTCGCACCATTACAATGGTGTGTGTACTTTTCCCCTAGGCCATTCCAGTTATTCGTTTCGAGTATCAGACTTGCCAAAATTTTGGTGGTTTCTCAATCATTCCTCAACTTCATACTTCCATATCTCGCGAACGGATTGACGAACACTAGAATTTCCTATTGCATCTGAAAGCAGAAACTCGCCCGATTACAACGGTATGTGTATTTTTGCCCTAGGCCACAGTCGTTATTGGATTCGAGTATCAGAATTGCGAAAATTTTGATGGTTTCTCAAGCATTCCATAAATTCAAACTCCCATATCTGGCGAACGGATTGACGAACTCGAGAAACTCCTGTTGCATCTGAAAGCAGAAACTCGCCCGATTACAACGGTATGTGTATTTTCCCCCTAGGCCATTGTAGTTATTGGTTTCAAGTATCAGATTTGCGAAAATTTTGATGGTTTCTCAAGCATTCCTTAATTTCAAACTCCCATATCTCGCGAACGGATTGACGTACTCGAGGAACTCCTGTTGCATCTGAAAGCAGAAACTCGCCCGATTACAATGGTATGTGTATTTTCCCCCTAGGCCACTGTAGTTATTGGTTTCGAGTATCAGACTTGCGAAAATTTTGATAGATTCTCACGCATTCCTTAATTTCAAACTCCCATATCTCGCGAACGGAATGACGAACTCGAGAAATTCCTGTTGCATCTGAAAGCGGAAACTCGCCCGATTACAAAGGTATGTGCATTTTTCCCGTAGGCCTTTGTAGTTATTGGTTTCGAGTATCAGACTTGCGAAAATTTTGATGGTTTCTCAAGCATTCCTTACTTTCAAACTCCCATATCTCGCGAACGGATTGACGAACTCGAGAAATTCCTGTTGCATCTGAAAGCAGAAACTCGCCCGATTACAACGGTGTGTGTATGTTTGCCGTAGGCCATAGTTGTTATTGGATTCGAGTATCAGATTTGCGAAAATTTTGATGGTATCTCAAGCATTCCTTAACTTCAAACTCCCATATCTCGCGAACGGATTGACGAACTCGAGAAATTCCTGTTGCATCTGAAAGCAGAAACTCGCCCGATTACAACGGTATGTGCATTTTTCCCCTAGGCCTTTGTAGTTATTGGTTTCTAGCATCAGAATTGCGAAAATTTTGATGGTTTCTCAAACATTCCTTAACTTCGAACTCCCATATCTCGCGAACGGGACGACGAACTCGAGAAATTCCTGTTGCATCTGAAACCGGAAACTCGCCCGATTTCAATGGTATGTGCATTTTTCCCCTAGGCCTTTGTAGTTATTGGTTTCGAGTATCAGACTTGCGAAAATTGTGATGGTTTCTCAACCATTCCTTAACTTCAAACTCCCATATCTCGCGAACGGAATGACGAACTCGAGAAATTCCTGTTGCATCTGAAAGTGGAAACTAGCCCGATTACAAGGGTATGTGCATTTTTCCCCTATGCCTTTGTAGTTATTGGTTTCGAGTATCAGACTTACTAAAATTTTGATAGTTTCTCAACCATTCCTTAACTTCAAACTCCCATATCTCGCGAACGGACTACCAACTCGAGAAATTCCAGTTGCATCTGAAAGCATAATCTCGCCCGATCACAATGGTATGTGTATTTTTGCCCTAGGCCATAGCAGTTATTGGTTCCGAGTATCAGACTTGCGAAAATTTTGATGGTTTCTCAATCATTCCTCAACTTCAAACTTCCATATCTGGCGAATGGATTGACGAACTCGAGAAACTTCTGTTGCATCTGAAAGCAGAAACTCGCCCGATTACAACGGTATGTGTATTTTCCCCCTAGGCCATTGTAGTTATTGGTTTCGAGTATCAGATTTGCGAAAATTTTGATGGTTTCTCAAGCATTCCTTAACTTCAAACTCCCATATCTCGCGAACGGATTGACGAACTCGAGTAACTCCTGTTGCATCTGACAGCAGAAACTCGCCCGATTTCAACGGTATGTGCATTTTTGCCCTAGGCCATAGTAGTTATTGGTTTCTAGCATCAGAATTGCGAAAATTTGGATGGTTTCTCAACCATTCCTTAAATTCGAACTCCCATATCTCGCGAACGGGATGACGAACTCGAGAAATTCCTGTTGCATCTGAAACTGGAAACTCGCCCGATTACAAAGGTATGTGCATTTTTCCCCTAGGCCTTTGTAGTTATTGGTTTCGAGTATCAGGACAGCGAAAATTTTGATGGTTTCTCAACCATTCCTTAAATTCAAACTCCCATATCTCGCGAACGGAATTACGAACTCGAGAAATTCCTGTTGCATCTGAAAGTAGAAACTCGCACGATTACAAGGGTGTTTGTACTTTTCCCGTAGGCCATTCCAATTATTGGTTTCGAGTATCAGAATTGCGAAAATTTTGATGGTTTCTCAACCATTCCTTAACTTCAAACTCCCATGTCTCGCGAACGGAATGACGACCTCGAGAAATTCCTGTTGCATCTGATACTGGAAACTCGCCCGATTTCAAAGGTATGTGCATTTTTCTCCTAGGCCTTTGTAGTTATTGGTTTCGTGTATCAGACTTGCGAAAATTTTGATGGTTTCTCAAGCATTCCTTAACTTCAAACTCCCATATCTCGCGAACGGATTGACGAACTCGAGGAACTCCTGTTGCATCTGAAAGCAGAAACTCGCCCGATTACAACGGTATGTGTATTTCCCCCCTAGGCCATTGTAGTTATTGGTTTCGAGTATCAGACTTGCGAAAATTTTGATAGTTTCTCAAGCATTCCTTAACTTCAAACACCCATATCTCGCGAACGGATTGACGAACTCGAGAAATTCCTGTTGCATCTGAAACTGGAAACTCGCCCGATTTCAAAGGTATGTGCATTTCTACCCTAGGCCTTTGTAGTTATTGGTTTCGAGTATCAGACTTGCGAAAATTGTGATGGTTTCTCAACCATTCCTTAACTTCAAACTCCCATATCTCGCGAACGGAATGACGAACTCGAGAAATTCCTGTTGCATCTGAAAGTGGAAACTCGCCCGATTACAAGGGTATGTGCATTTTTCCCCTATGCCTTTGTAGTTATTGGTTTCGAGTATCAGACTTGCGAAAATTTTGATGGTTTCTCAAACATTCCTTAACTTCGAACTCCCATATCTCGCGAACGGGATGACGAACTCGAGAAATTCCTATTGCATCAGAAACTGGAAACTCGCCCGATTACAAAGGTATGTGCATTTTTCCCCTAGGCCTTTGTAGTTATTGGTTTCGAGTATCAGAACAGCGAAAATTTTGATGGTTCCTCAACCATTCCTTAACTTCAAACTCCCATATCTCGCGAACGGAATGACGAACTCGAGAAATTCCTGTTGCATCTGAAAGTAGAGACTCGCACGATTACCAGGGTGTGTGTACTTTTCCCCTAGGCCATTCCAGTTATTGGTTTCGAGTATCAGAATTGCGAAAATTTTGATGGTTTCTCAACCATTCCTTAACTTCAAACTCCCATGTCTCGCGAACGGAATGACGAACTCGAGAAATTCCTGTTGCATCTGAAAGCGGAAACTCGCCCGATTACAAAGGTATGTGCATTTTTCCCGTAGGCCTTTGTAGTTATTGGTTTCGAGTATCAGACTTGCGAAAATTTTGATGGTTTCTCAAGCATTCCTTAACTTCAAACACCCATATCTCGCGAACGGATTGACGAACTCGAGAAATTCCTGTTGCATCTGAAAGCAGAAACTCGCCCGATTACAATGGTATGTGTATTTTTGCCATAGGCCATAGTTGTTATTGGATTCGAGTATCAGACTTGCGAAAATTTTGATGGTTTCTCAAGCATTCCTTAACTTCAAACTCCCATATCTCGCGAACGGATTGACGAACTCGAGGAACTCCTGTTGCATCTGAAAGCAGAAACTCGCCCGATTACAACGGTATGTGTATTTCCCCCCTAGGCCAATGTAGTTATTGGTTTCGAGTATCAGACTTGCGAAAATTTTGATAGTTTCTCAAGCATTCCTTAATTTCAAACTCCCATATCTCGCGAACGGAATGACGAACTCGAGAAATTCCTGTTGCATCTGAAAGTAGAAACTCGCACGATTACAATGGTGTGTGTACTTTTCCCTTAGGCCACTCCAGTTATTGGTTTCGAGTATCAGAATTGCGAAAATTTGGATGGTTTCTCAACCATTCCTTAAATTCGAACTCCCATATCTCGCGATCGGGATGACGAACTCCAGAAATTCCTGTTGCATCTGAAACTGGAAACTCGCCCGATTACAAAGGTATGTGCATTTTTCCCCTAGGCCTTTGTAGTTAATGGTTTCGAGTATCAGAACAGCGAAAATTTTGATGGTTTCTCAACCATTCCTTACATTCAAACTCGCATATCTCGCGAACGGAATTACGAACTAGAGAAATTCCTGTTGCATCTGAAAGTAGAAACTCGCACGATTACAAGGGTGTTTGTACTTTTCCCTTAGGCCACTCCAGTTATTGGTTTCGAGTATCAGAATTGGGAAAATTTTGATGGTTCCTCAAGCATTCCTTAACTTCAAACTCCCATATCTCGCGAACGGAATGACGCACTCGAGAAATTCCTGTTGCATCTGAAACTGGAAACTCGCCCGATTTCAAAGGTATGTGCATTTTTCCCCTAGGCCTTTGTAGTTATTGGTTTCGAGTATCAGACTTGCGAAAATTGTGATGGTTTCTCAACCATTCCTTAACTTCAAACTCCCATATCTCGCGAACGGAATGACGAACTCGAGAAATTCCTGTTGCATCTGAAAGTGGAAACTCGCCCGATTACAAGGGTATGTGCATTTTTCCCCTATGCCTTTGTAGTTATTGGTTTCGAGTATCAGACTTGCGAAGATTTTGATGGTTTTTCAACCCTTCCTTAACTTCAAACTCCCATATCTCGCGAACGGAATGACGAACTCGAGAAATTCCTATTGCATCTGAAAGTAGAAACTCGCCCGATTTCAACGGTATGTGCACTTTTGCCCTAGGCCATAGTAGTTATTGGTTTCTAGCATCAGAATTGCGAAAATTTGGATGGTTTCTCAACCATTCCATAGTTTCAAACTCCCATATCTCGCGAACGGAATGACGCACACGAGAAATTCCTGTTGCATCTGAAAGTGGAAACTCGCACGATTACAAAGGTATGTGCATTTTTCCCCTAGGCCTTTGTAGTTATTGGTTTCTAGCATCAGAATTGCGAAAATTTTGATGGTTTCTCAAACATTCCTTAGCTTCAAACTCCCATATCTCGCGAACGGAATGACGCACACGAGAAATTCCTGTTGCATCTGAAAGAGGAAACTCGCCCGATTACAAAGGTATGTGCATTTCTCCCCTAGGCCTTTGTAGTTATTGGTTTCGAGTATCAGACTTGCGAAAATTGTGATGGTTTCTCAACCATTCCTTAACTTCAAACTCCCATATCTCGCGAACGGAATGACGAACTCAAGAAATTCCTGTTGCATCTGAAAGTGGACACTCGCCCGATTAGAAGGGTATGTGCATTTTTCCCCTATGCCTTTGTAGTTATTGGTTTCGAGTATCAGACTTGCGAAAATTTTGATGGTTTTTCAACCCTTCCTTAACTTCAAACTCCCATATCTCGCGAACGGATTGACGAACTCGAGAAATTCCTGTTGCATCTGAAAGTAGAAACTCGCACGATTACAATGGTGTGTGTACCTTTCCCCTAAGCCATTCCAGTTATTCGTTTCGAGTATCAGACTTGCGAAAATTTTGATGGTTTCTCAATCATTCCTCAATTTCAAACTTCCATATCTCGCGAACGGATTGACGAACACGAGAATTTCCTATTGCATCTGATAGCAGAAACTCGCCCGATTAAAACGGTATGTGTATTTTTGCCCTAGGCCACAGTCGTTATTGGATTCGAGTATCAGACTTGCGAAAATTTTGATGGTTTCTCAAGCATTCCATAAATTCAAACTCCCATATCTGGCGAACGGATTGACGAACTCGAGAAACTCCTGTTGCATCTGAAAGCAGAAGCTCGCCCGATTACAACGGTATGTGTATTTTCCCCCAAGGCCATTGTAGTTATTGGTTTCGAGTATCAGACTTGCGAAAATTTTGATGGTTTCTCAAGCATTCCTTAACTTCAAACTCCCATATCTCGCGAACGGATTGACGAACTCGAGAATTTCGTATTGCATCTGAGAGCAGAAACTCGCCCGATTTCAACGGTATGTGCATTTTTGCCCTAGGCCATAGTAGTTATTGGTTTCTAGCATCAGAATTGCGAAAATTTGGATGGTTTCTCAACCATTCCTTAAATTCGAACTCCCATATCTCGCGATCGGGATGACGAACTCGAGAAATTCCTGTTGCATCTGAAAGTAGAAACTCGCACGATTACAATGGTGTGTGTACTTTTCCCTTAGGCCACTCCAGTTATTGGTTTCGAGTATCAGAATTGCGAAAATTTGGATGGTTTCTCAACCATTCCTTATCTTCAAACTCCCATGTCTCGCGAACGGAATGACTAACTCGAGAAATTCCTGTTGCATCTGAAAGCGGAAACTCGCCCGATTACAAAGGTATGTGCATTTCTCCCCTAGGCCTTTGTAGTTATTGGTTTCGAGTATCAGACTTGCGAAAATTGTGATGGTTTCTCAACCATTCCTTAACTTCAAACTCCCATATCTCGCGAACGGAATGACGAACTCAAGAAATTCCTGTTGCATCTGAAAGTGGACACTCGCCCGATTAGAAGGGTATGTGCATTTTTCCCCTATGCCTTTGTAGTTATTGGTTTCGAGTATCAGACTTGCGAAAATTTTGATGGTTTCTCAAACATTCCTTAACTTCGAACTCCCATATCTCGCGAACGGGATGACGAACTCGAGAAATTCCTATTGCATCTGAAACTGGAAACTCGCCCGATTACAAAGGTATGTGCATTTTTCCCCTAGGACTTTGTAGTTATTGGTTTCGAGTATCAGAACAGCGAAAATTTTGATGGTTTCTCAACCATTCCTTAACTTCAAACTCCCATATCTCGCGAACGGAATGACGAACTCGAGAAATTCCTGTTGCATCTGAAAGTAGAGACTCGCACGATTACCAGGGTGTGTGTACTTTTCCCCTAGGCCATTCCAGTTATTGGTTTCGAGTATCAGAATTGCGAAAATTTTGATGGTTCCTCAACCATTCCTTAACTTCAAACTCCCATGTCTCGCGAACGGAATGACGAACTCGAGAAATTCCTGTTGCATCTGAAAGCGGAAACTCGCCCGATTACAAAGGTATGTGCATTTTTCCCGTAGGCCTTTGTAGTTTTTGGTTTCGAGTATCAGACTTGCGAAAATTTTGATGGTTTCTCAAGCATTCCTTAACTTCAAACACCCATATCTCGCGAACGGATTGACGAACTCGTGAAATTCCTGTTGCATCTGAAAGCAGAAACTCGCCCGATTACAACGGTATGTGTATTTTTGCCATAGGCCATAGTTGTTATTGGATTCGAGTATCAGACTTGCGAAAATTTTGATGGTTTCTCAAGCATTCCTTAACTTCAAACTCCCATATCTCGCGAACGGATTGACGAACTCGAGGAACTCCTGTTGCATCTGAAAGCAGAAACTCGCCCGATTACAACGGTATGTGTATTTCCCCCCTAGGCCATTGTAGTTATTGGTTTCGAGTATCAGACTTGCGAAAATTTTGATAGTTTCTCAAGCATTCCTTAACTTCAAACACCCATATCTCGCGAACGGATTGACGAACTCGAGAAATTCCTGTTGCATCTGAAAGCAGAAACTCGCCCGATTACAACGGTATGTGTATTTTTGCCATAGGCCATAGTTGTTATTGGATTCGATTATCAGAATTTCGAAAATTTGGATGGTTTCTCAACCATTCCTTAAATTCGAACTCCCATATCTCGCGATCGGGATGACGAACTCGAGAAATTCCTGTTGCATCTGAAACTGGAAACTCGCCCGATTACAAAGGTATGTGCATTTTTCCCCTAGGCCTTTGTAGTTAATGGTTTCGAGTATCAGAACAGCGAAAATTTTGATGGTTTCTCAACCATTCCTTACATTCAAACTCCCATATCTCGCGAACGGAATTACGAACTAGAGAAATTCCTGTTGCATCTGAAAGTAGAAACTCGCACGATTACAAGGGTGTTTGTACTTTTCCCTTAGGCCACTCCAGTTATTGGTTTCGAGTATCAGAATTGGGAAAATTTTGATGGTTCCTCAAGCATTCCTTAACTTCAAACTCCCATATCTCGCGAACGGAATGACGCACTCGAGAAATTCCTGTTGCATCTGAAACTGGAAACTCGCCCGATTTCAAAGGTATGTGCATTTTTCCCCTAGGCCTTTGTAGTTATTGGTTTCGAGTATCAGACTTGCGAAAATTGTGATGGTTTCTCAACCATTCCTTAACTTCAAACTCCCATATCTCGCGAACGGAATGACGAACTCGAGAAATTCCTGTTGCATCTGAAAGTGGAAACTCGCCCGATTACAAGGGTATGTGCATTTTTCCCCTATGCCTTTGTAGTTATTGGTTTCGAGTATCAGACTTGCGAAGATTTTGATGGTTTTTCAACCCTTCCTTAACTTCAAACTCCCATATCTCGCGAACGGAATGACGAACTCGAGAAATTCCTATTGCATCTGAAAGTAGAAACTCGCCCGATTTCAACGGTATGTGCACTTTTGCCCTAGGCCATAGTAGTTATTCGTTTCTAGCATCAGAATTGCGAAAATTTGGATGGTTTCTCAACCATTCCATAGTTTCAAACTCCCATATCTCGCGAACGGAATGACGCACACGAGAAATTCCTGTTGCATCTGAAAGTGGAAACTCGCACGATTACAAAGGTATGTGCATTTTTCCCCTAGGCCTTTGTAGTTATTGGTTTCTAGCATCAGAATTGCGAAAATTTTGATGGTTTCTCAAACATTCCTTAGCTTCAAACTCCCATATCTCGCGAACGGAATGACGCACACGAGAAATTCCTGTTGCATCTGAAAGAGGAAACTCGCCCGATTACAAAGGTATGTGCATTTTTCGCCTAGGCCTTTGTAGTTATTGGTTTCGAGTACCAGACTTGCGAAAATTGTGATGGTTTCTCAACCATTCCTTAACTTCAAACTCCCATATCTCGCGAACGGAATGACGAACTCAAGAAATTCCTGTTGCATCTGAAAGTGGACACTCGCCCGATTAGAAGGGTATGTGCATTTTTCCCCTATGCCTTTGTAGTTATTGGTTTCGAGTATCAGACTTGCGAAAATTTTGATGGTTTTTCAACCCTTCCTTAACTTCAAACTCCCATATCTCGCGAACGGATTGACGAACTCGAGAAATTCCTGTTGCATCTGAAAGTAGAATCTCGCACGATTACAATGGTGTGTGTACCTTTCCCCTAGGCCATTCCAGTTATTCGTTTCGAGTATCAGACTTGCGAAAATTTTGATGGTTTCTCAATCATTGCTCAATTTCAAACTTCCATATCTCGCGAACGGATTGACGAACACGAGAATTTCCTATTGCATCTGATAGCAGAAACTCGCCCGATTAAAACGGTATGTGTATTTTTGCCCTAGGCAATAGTAGTTATTGGTTTCGAGTATCAGACTTGCGAAAATTGTGATGGTTTCTCAACCATTCCTTAAATTCGAATTCCCATATCTCGCGATCGGGATGACGAACTCGAGAAATTCCTGTTGCATCTGAAAGTAGAAACTCGCACGATTACAATGGTGTGTGTACTTTTCCCTTAGGCCACTCCAGTTATTGGTTTCGAGTATCAGAATTGCGAAAATTTGGATGGTTTCTCAACCATTCCTTAAATTCGAACTCCCATATCTCGCGATCGGGATGACGAACTCGAGAAATTCCTGTTGCATCTGAAACTGGAAACTCGCCCGATTACAAAGGTATGTGCATTTTTCCCCTAGGCCTTTGTAGTTATTAGTTTCTAGCATCAGAATTGCGAAAATTTTGATGGTTTCTCAAACATTCCTTAACTTCGAACTCCCATATCTCGCGAACGGGATGACGAACTAGAGAAATTCCTGTTGCATCTGACACTGGAAACTCGACGGATTACAAAGGTATGTGTATTTTTGCCCTAGGCCTTTGTAGTTATTGGTTTCGAGTATCAGACCAGCGAAAATTTGGTGGTTTCTCAACCATTCCTTAATTTCAAACTCCCATATCTCGCGAACGGAATGACGCACTCGAGAAATTCCTGTTGCATCTGAAAGTAGAAACTCGCACGATTACAAAGGTATGTGTATTTTTCCCCTAGGCCTTTGTAGTTATAGGTTTCGAGTATCAGATTTGCGAAAATTGTGATGGTTTCTCAACCATTCCTTAACTTCAAACTCCCATGTCTCGCGAACGGAATGACGAACTCGAGAAATTCCTGTTGCATCTGAAAGCGGAAACTAGCCCGATTACAATGGTATGTGCATTTTTCCCGTAGGCCGTTGTAGTTATTGGTTTCGAGTATCAGACTTGCGAAAATTTTGATGGTTTCTCAATCATTCCTCAATTTCAAACTTCCATATCTCGCGAACGGATTGACGAACACGAGAATTTCCTATTGCATCTGATAGCAGAAACTCGCCCGATTAAAACGGTATGTGTATTTTTGCCCTAGGCCACAGTCGTTATTGGATTCGAGTATCAGACTTGCGAAAATTTTGATGGTTTCTCAAGCATTCCATAAATTCAAACTCCCATATCTGGCGAACGGATTGACGAACTCGAGAAACTCCTGTTGCATCTGAAAGCAGAAGCTCGCCCGATTACAACGGTATGTGTATTTTCCCCCAAGGCCATTGTAGTTATTGGTTTCGAGTATCAGACTTGCGAAAATTTTGATGGTTTCTCAAGCATTCCTTAACTTCAAACTCCCATATCTCGCGAACGGATTGACGAACTCGAGAATTTCGTATTGCATCTGAGAGCAGAAACTCGCCCGATTTCAACGGTATGTGCATTTTTGCCCTAGGCCATAGTAGTTATTGGTTTCTAGCATCAGAATTGCGAAAATTTGGATGGTTTCTCAACCATTCCTTAAATTCGAACTCCCATATCTCGCGATCGGGATGACGAACTCGAGAAATTCCTGTTGCATCTGGAAGTAGAAACTCGCACGATTACAATGGTGTGTGTACTTTTCCCTTAGGCCACTCCAGTTATTGGTTTCGAGTATCAGAATTGCGAAAATTTGGATGGTTTCTCAACCATTCCTTAACTTCAAACTCCCATGTCTCGCGAACGGAATGACGAACTCGAGAAATTCCTGTTGCATCTGAAAGCGGAAACTCGCCCGATTACAAGGGTATGTGCATTTTTCCCCTATGCCTTTGTAGTTATTGGTTTCGAGTATCAGACTTGCGAAAATTTTGATGGTTTCTCAAACATTCCTTAACTTCGAACTCCCATATCTCGCGAACGGGATGACGAACTCGAGAAATTCCTATTGCATCTGAAACTGGAAACTCGCCCGATTACAAAGGTATGTGCATTTTTCCCGTAGGCCTTTGTAGTTATTGGTTTCGAGTATCAGACTTGCGAAAATTGTGATGGTTTCTCAACCATTCCTTAACTTCAAACTCCCATGTCTCGCGAACGGAATGACGAACTCGAGAAATTCCTGTTGCATCTGAAAGCGGAAACTCGCCCGATTACAAGGGTATGTGCATTTTTCCCCTATGCCTTTGTAGTTATTGGTTTCGAGTATCAGACTTGCGAAAATTTTGATGGTTTCTCAAACATTCCTTAACTTCGAACTCCCATATCTCGCGAACGGGATGACGAACTCGAGAAATTCCTATTGCATCTGAAACTGGAAACTCGCCCGATTACAAAGGTATGTGCATTTTTCCCGTAGGCCTTTGTAGTTATTGGTTTCGAGTATCAGACTTGCGAAAATTGTGATGGTTTCTCAACCATTCCTTAACTTCAAACTCCCATATCTCGCGAACGGAATGACGAACTCGAGAAATTCCTGTTGCATCTGAAAGTGGAAACTCGCCCGATTACAAGGGTATGTGCATTTTTCCCCTATGCCTTTGTAGTTATTGGTTTCGAGTATCAGACTTGCGAAAATTTTGATGGTTTCTCAAACATTCCTTAACTTCGAACTCCCATATCTCGCGAACGGGATGACGAACTCGAGAAATTCCTATTGCATCTGAAACTGGAAACTCGCCCGATTACAAAGGTATGTGCATTTTTCCCCTAGGCCTTTGTAGTTATTGGTTTCGAGTATCAGAACAGCGAAAATTTTGATGGTTTCTCAACCATTCCATAACTTCAAACTCCCATATCTCGCGAACGGAACGACGAACTCGAGAAATTCCTGTTGCATCTGAAAGCGGAAACTCGCCCGATTACAAAGGTATGTGCATTTTTCCCGTAGGCCTTTGTAGTTATTGGTTTCGAGTATCAGACTTGCGAAAATTTTGATGGTTTCTCAAGCATTCCTTAACTTCAAACACCCATATCTCGCGAACGGATTGACGAACTCGAGAAATTCCTGTTGCATCTGAAAGCAGAAACTCGCCCGATTACAACGGTATGTGTATTTTTGCCATAGGCCATAGTTGTTATTGGATTCGAGTATCAGACTTGCGAAAATTTTGATGGTTTCTCAAGCATTCCTTAACTTCAAACTCCCATATCTCGCGAACGGATTGACGAACTCGAGGAACTCCTGTTGCATCTGAAAGCAGAAACTCGCCCGATTACAACGGTATGTGTATTTCCCCCCTAGGCCATTGTAGTTATTGGTTTCGAGTATCAGACTTGCGAAAATTTTGATAGTTTCTCAAGCATTCCTTAATTTCAAACTCCCATATCTCGCGAACGGAATGACGAACTCGAGAAATTCCTGTTGCATCTGAAAGTAGAAACTCGCACGATTACAATGGTGTGTGTACTTTTCCCTTAGGCCACTCCAGTTATTGGTTTCGAGTATCAGAATTGCGAAAATTTGGATGGTTTCTCAACCATTCCTTAAATTCGAACTCCCATATCTCGCGATCGGGATGACGAACTCGAGAAATTCCTGTTGCATCTGAAAC
This sequence comes from Ptiloglossa arizonensis, assembly GCF_051014685.1. Classification (NCBI taxonomy): domain Eukaryota; kingdom Metazoa; phylum Arthropoda; class Insecta; order Hymenoptera; family Colletidae; genus Ptiloglossa; species Ptiloglossa arizonensis. Next base: position 810,615 of record NW_027478501.1, read on the forward strand.
TGGAAACTCGCCCGATTACAAAGGTATGTGCATTTTTCCCCTAGGCCTTTGTAGTTAATGGTTTCTAGCATCAGAATTGCGAAAATTTGGATGGTTTCTCAACCATTCCTTAAATTCGAACTCCCATATCTCGCGATCGGGATGACGAACTCGAGAAATTCCTGTTGCATCTGGAAGTAGAAACTCGCACGATTACAATGGTGTGTGTACTTTTCCCTTAGGCCACTCCAGTTATTGGTTTCGAGTATCAGAATTGCGAAAATTTGGATGGTTTCTCAACCATTCCTTAACTTCAAACTCCCATGTCTCGCGAACGGAATGACGAACTCGAGAAATTCCTGTTGCATCTGAAAGCGGAAACTCGCCCGATTACAAAGGTATGTGCATTTTTCCCGTAGGCCTTTGTAGTTATTGGTTTCGAGTATCAGACTTGCGAAAATTGTGATGGTTTCTCAACCATTCCTTAACTTCAAACTCCCATATCTCGCGAACGGAATGACGAACTCGAGAAATTCCTGTTGCATCTGAAAGTGGAAACTCGCCCGATTACAAGGGTATGTGCATTTTTCCCCTATGCCTTTGTAGTTATTGGTTTCGAGTATCAGACTTGCGAAAATTTTGATGGTTTCTCAAACATTCCTTAACTTCGAACTCCCATATCTCGCGAACGGGATGACGAACTCGAGAAATTCCTATTGCATCTGAAACTGGAAACTCGCCCGATTACAAAGGTATGTGCATTTTTCCCCTAGGCCTTTGTAGTTATTGGTTTCGAGTATCAGAACAGCGAAAATTTTGATGGTTTCTCAACCATTCCATAACTTCAAACTCCCATATCTCGCGAACGGAACGACGAACTCGAGAAATTCCTGTTGCATCTGAAAGCGGAAACTCGCCCGATTACAAAGGTATGTGCATTTTTCCCGTAGGCCTTTGTAGTTATTGGTTTCGAGTATCAGACTTGCGAAAATTTTGATGGTTTCTCAAGCATTCCTTAACTTCAAACACCCATATCTCGCGAACGGATTGACGAACTCGAGAAATTCCTGTTGCATCTGAAAGCAGAAACTCGCCCGATTACAACGGTATGTGTATTTTTGCCATAGGCCATAGTTGTTATTGGATTCGAGTATCAGACTTGCGAAAATTTTGATGGTTTCTCAAGCATTCCTTAACTTCAAACTCCCATATCTCGCGAACGGATTGACGAACTCGAGGAACTCCTGTTGCATCTGAAAGCAGAAACTCGCCCGATTACAACGGTATGTGTATTTCCCCCCTAGGCCATTGTAGTTATTGGTTTCGAGTATCAGACTTGCGAAAATTTTGATAGTTTCTCAAGCATTCCTTAATTTCAAACTCCCATATCTCGCGAACGGAATGACGAACTCGAGAAATTCCTGTTGCATCTGAAAGTAGAAACTCGCACGATTACAATGGTGTGTGTACTTTTCCCTTAGGCCACTCCAGTTATTGGTTTCGAGTATCAGAATTGCGAAAATTTGGATGGTTTCTCAACCATTCCTTAAATTCGAACTCCCATATCTCGCGATCGGGATGACGAACTCGAGAAATTCCTGTTGCATCTGAAACTGGAAACTCGCCCGATTACAAAGGTATGTGCATTTTTCCCCTAGGCCTTTGTAGTTAATGGTTTCGAGTATCAGAACAGCGAAAATTTTGATGGTATCTCAACCATTCCTTACATTCAAACTCCCATATCTCGCGAACGGAATTACGAACTAGAGAAATTCCTGTTGCATCTGAAAGTAGAAACTCGCACGATTACAAGGGTGTTTGTACTTTTCCCTTAGGCCACTCCAGTTATTGGTTTCGAGTATCAGAATTGGGAAAATTTTGATGGTTCCTCAAGCATTCCTTAACTTCAAACTCCCATATCTCGCGAACGGAATGACGCACTCGAGAAATTCCTGTTGCATCTGAAACTGGAAACTCGCCCGATTTCAAAGGTATGTGCATTTTTCCCCTAGGCCTTTGTAGTTATTGGTTTCGAGTATCAGACTTGCGAAAATTGTGATGGTTTCTCAACCATTCCTTAACTTCAAACTCCCATATCTCGCGAACGGAATGACGAACTCGAGAAATTCCTGTTGCATCTGAAAGTGGAAACTCGCCCGATTACAAGGGTATGTGCATTTTTCCCCTATGCCTTTGTAGTTATTGGTTTCGAGTATCAGACTTGCGAAGATTTTGATGGTTTTTCAACCCTTCCTTAACTTCAAACTCCCATATCTCGCGAACGGAATGACGAACTCGAGAAATTCCTATTGCATCTGAAAGTAGAAACTCGCCCGATTTCAACGGTATGTGCACTTTTGCCCTAGGCCATAGTAGTTATTCGTTTCTAGCATCAGAATTGCGAAAATTTGGATGGTTTCTCAACCATTCCATAGTTTCAAACTCCCATATCTCGCGAACGGAATGACGCACACGAGAAATTCCTGTTGCATCTGAAAGTGGAAACTCGCACGATTACAAAGGTATGTGCATTTTTCCCCTAGGCCTTTGTAGTTATTGGTTTCTAGCATCAGAATTGCGAAAATTTTGATGGTTTCTCAAACATTCCTTAGCTTCAAACTCCCATATCTCGCGAACGGAATGACGCACACGAGAAATTCCTGTTGCATCTGAAAGTGGAAACTCGCACGATTACAAAGGTATGTGCATTTTTCCCCTAGGCCTTTGTAGTTATTGGTTTCTAGCATCAGAATTGCGAAAATTTGGATGGTTTCTCAACCATTCCTTAACTTCAAACTCCCATATCTCGCGAACGGAATGACGAACTCAAGAAATTCCTGTTGCATCTGAAAGTGGACACTCGCCCGATTAGAAGGGTATGTGCATTTTTCCCCTATGCCTTTGTAGTTATTGGTTTCGAGTATCAGACTTGCGAAAATTTTGATGGTTTTTCAACCCTTCCTTAACTTCAAACTCCCATATCTCGCGAACGGATTGACGAACTCGAGAAATTCCTGTTGCATCTGAAAGTAGAAACTCGCACGATTACAATGGTGTGTGTACCTTTCCCCTAGGCCATTCCAGTTATTCGTTTCGAGTATCAGACTTGCGAAAATTTTGATGGTTTCTCAACCATTCCTTAAATTCGAATTCCCATATCTCGCGATCGGGATGACGAACTCGAGAAATTCCTGTTGCATCTGAAAGTAGAAACTCGCACGATTACAATGGTGTGTGTACTTTTCCCTTAGGCCACTCCAGTTATTGGTTTCGAGTATCAGAATTGCGAAAATTTGGATGGTTTCTCAACCATTCCTTAAATTCGAACTCCCATATCTCGCGATCGGGATGACGAACTCGAGAAATTCCTGTTGCATCTGAAACTGGAAACTCGCCCGATTACAAAGGTATGTGCATTTTTCCCCTAGGCCTTTGTAGTTATTAGTTTCTAGCATCAGAATTGCGAAAATTTTGATGGTTTCTCAAACATTCCTTAACTTCGAACTCCCATATCTCGCGAACGGGATGACGAACTAGAGAAATTCCTGTTGCATCTGACACTGGAAACTCGACGGATTACAAAGGTATGTGTATTTTTGCCCTAGGCCTTTCTAGTTATTGGTTTCGAGTATCAGACCAGCGAAAATTTGGTGGTTTCTCAACCATTCCTTAATTTCAAACTCCCATATCTCGCGAACGGAATGACGCACTCGAGAAATTCCTGTTGCATCTGAAAGTAGAAACTCGCACGATTACAAAGGTATGTGTATTTTTCCCCTAGGCCTTTGTAGTTATAGGTTTCGAGTATCAGATTTGCGAAAATTGTGATGGTTTCTCAACCATTCCTTAACTTCAAACTCCCATGTCTCGCGAACGGAATGACGAACTCGAGAAATTCCTGTTGCATCTGAAAGCGGAAACTCGCCCGATTACAATGGTATGTGCATTTTTCCCGTAGGCCGTTGTAGTTATTGGTTTCGAGTATCAGACTTGCGAAAATTTTGATGGTTTCTCAAGCATTCCTTAACTTCAAACTCCCATATCTCGCGAACGGATTGACGAACTCGAGAAATTCCTGTTGCATCTGAAAGCAGAAACTCGCCCGATTACAACGGTATGTGTATTTTTGCCCTAGGCCATAGTTGTTATTGGATTCGAGTATCAGACTTGCGAAAATTTTGATGGTTTCTCAAGCATTCCTTAACTTCAAACTCCCATATCTCGCGAACGGATTGACGAACTCGAGGAACTCCTGTTGCATCTGAAAGTAGAAACTCGCACGATTACAAAGGTATGTGTATTTTTCCCCTAGGCCTTTGTAGTTATAGGTTTCGAGTATCAGATTTGCGAAAATTTGGATGGTTTCTCAACCATTCCTTAAATTCGAACTCCCATATCTCGCGATCGGGATGGCGAACTCGAGAAATTCCTGTTGCATCTGAAACTGGAAACTCGCCCGATTACAAAGGTATGTGCATTTTTCCCCTAGGCCTTTGTAGTTATTGGTTTCGAGTATCAGAACAGCGAAAATTTTGATGGTTTCTCAACCATTCCATAAATTCAAACTCCCATATCTCGCGAACGGAATTACGAACTAGAGAAATTCCTGTTGCATCTGAAAGTAGAAACTCGCACGATTACAAGGGTGTTTGTACTTTTTCCTTAGGCCACTCCAGTTATTGGTTTCGAGTATCAGAGTTGGGAAAATTTTGATGGTTCCTCAAGCATTCCTTAACTTCAAACTCCCATATCTCGTGAACGGAATGACGCACTCGAGAAATTCCTGTTGCATCTGAAACTGGAAACTCGCCCGATTTCAAAGGTATGTGCATTTTTCCCCTAGGCCTTTGTAGTTATTGGTTTCGAGTATCAGACTTGCGAAAATTGTGATGGTTTCTCAACCATTCCTTAACTTCAAACTCCCATATCTCGCGAACGGAATGACGAACTCGAGAAATTCCTGTTGCATCTGAAAGTGGAAACTCGCCCGATTACAAGGGTATGTGCATTTTTCCCCTATGCCTTTGTAGTTATTGGTTTCGAGTATCAGACTTGCGAAGATTTTGATGGTTTTTCAACCCTTCCTTAACTTCAAACTCCCATATCTCGCGAACGGAATGACGAACTCGAGAAATTCCTATTGCATCTGAAAGTAGAAACTCGCCCGGTTTCAACGGTATGTGCACTTTTGCCCTAGGCCATAGTAGTTATTGGTTTCTAGCATCAGAATTGCGAAAATTTGGATGGTTTCTCAACCATTCCTTAGTTTCAGACTCCCATATCTCGCGAACGGAATGACGCACACGAGAAATTCCTGTTGCATCTGAAAGTGGAAACACGCCCGATTACACAGGTATGTGCATTTTTCCCCTAGGCCTTTGTAGTTATTGGTTTCTAGCATCAGAATTGCGAAAATTTGGATGGTTTCTCAACCATTCCTTAAATTCGAACTCCCATATCTCGCGAACGGGATGACGAACTCGAGAAATTCCTGTTGCATCTGAAACTGGAAACTCGCCCGATTACAAAGGTATGTGCATTTTTCCCCTAGGCCTTTGTAGTTATTGGTTTCGAGTATCAGGCTTGCGAAAATTTTGATGGTTTCTCAAGCATTCCTTAACTTCAAACTCCCATATCTCGCGAACGGATTGACGAACTCGAGGAACTCCTGTTGCATCTGAAAGCAGAAACTCGCCCGATTACAACGGTATGTGTATTTTCCCCCTAGGCCATTGTAGTTATTGGTTTCGAGTATCAGACTTGCGAAAATTTTGATAGTTTCTCAAGCATTCCTTAATTTCAAACTCCCATATCTCGCGAACGGAATGACGAACTCGAGAAATTCCTGTTGCATTTGAAAGTAGAAACTCGCACGATTACAATGGTGTGTGTACTTTTCCCTTAGGCCACTCCAGTTATTGGTTTCGAGTATCAGAATTGCGAAAATTTGGATGGTTTCTCAACCATTCCTTAAATTCGAACTCCCATATCTCGCGATCGGGATGATCAACTCGAGAAATTCCTGTTGCATCTGAAACTGGAAACTCGCCCGATTACAAAGGTATGTGCATTTTTCCCCTAGGCCTTTGTAGTTATTGGTTTCGAGTATCAGAACAGCGAAAATTTTGATGGTTTCTCAACCATTCCTTAAATTCAAACTCCCATATCTCGCGAACGGAATTACGAACTAGAGAAATTCCTGTTGCATCTGAAAGTAGAAACTCGCACGATTACAAGGGTGTTTGTACTTTTCCCTTAGGCCACTCCAGTTATTGGTTTCGAGTATCAGAATTGGGAAAATTTTGATGGTTCCTCAAGCATTCCTTAACTTCAAACTCCCATATCTCGCGAACGGAATGACGCACTCGAGAAATTCCTGTTGCATCTGAAACTGGAAACTCGCCCGATTTCAAAGGTATGTGCATTTTTCCCCTAGGCCTTTGTAGTTATTGGTTTCGAGTATCAGACTTGCGAAAATTGTGATGGTTTCTCAACCATTCCTTAACTTCAAACTCCCATATCTCGCGAACGGAATGACGAACTCGAGAAATTCCTGTTGCATCTGAAAGTGGAAACTCGCCCGATTACAAGGGTATGTGCATTTTTCCCCTATGCCTTTGTAGTTATTGGTTTCGAGTATTAGACTTGCGAAGATTTTGATGGTTTTTCAACCCTTCCTTAACTTCAAACTCCCATATCTCGCGAACGGAATGACGAACTCGAGAAATTCCTATTGCATCTGAAAGTAGAAACTCGCCCGATTTCAACGGTATGTACACTTTTGCCCTAGGCCATAGTAGTTATTGGTTTCTAGCATCAGAATTGCGAAAATTTGGATGGTTTCTCAACCATTCCTTAGCTTCAAACTCCCATATCTCGCGAACGGAATGACGCACACGAGAAATTCCTGTTGCATCTGAAAGTGGAAACTCGCCCGATTACAAAGGTATGTGCATTTTTCCCCTAGGCCTTTGTAGTTATTGGTTTCTAGCATCAGAATTGCGAAAATTTTGATGGTTTCTGAAACATTCCTTAGTTTCAAACTCCCATATCTCGCGAACGGAATGACGCACACGAGAAATTCCTGTTGCATCTGAAAGTGGAAACTCGCCCGATTACAAAGGTATGTGCATTTTTCCCCTAGGCCTTTGTAGTTATTGGTTTCTAGCATCAGAATTGCGAAAATTTTGATGGTTTCTCAAACATTCCTTAACTTCGAACTCCCATATCTCGCGAACGGGACGACGAACTCGAGAAATTCCTGTTGCATCTGAAACTGGAAACTCGCCCGATTTCAAAGGTATGTGCATTTTTCCCCTAGGCCTTTGTAGTTATTGGTTTCGAGTATCAGACTTGCGAAAATTGTGATGGTTTCTCAACCATTCCTTAACTTCAAACTCCCATGTCTCGCGAACGGAATGACGAACTCGAGAAATTCCTGTTGCACCTGAAAGCGCAAACTCGCCCGATTACAAAGGTATGTGCATTTTTCCCGTAGGCCGTTGTAGTTATTGGTTTCGAGTATCAGACTTGCGAAAATTTTGATGGTTTCTCAAGCATTCCTTAACTTCAAACTCCCATATCTCGCGAACGGATTGACGAACTCGAGAAATTCCTGTTGCATCTGAAAGCAGAAACTCGCCCGATTACAACGGTATGTGTATTTTTGCCCTAGGCCATAGTTGTTATTGGATTCGAGTATCAGACTTGCGAAAATTTTGATGGTTTCTCAAGCATTCCTTAACTTCAAACTCCCATATCTCGCGAACGGATTGACGAACTCGAGGAACTCCTGTTGCATCTGAAAGCAGAAACTCGCCCGATTACATCGGTATGTGTATTTTCCCCCTAGGCCATTGTAGTTATTGGTTTCGAGTATCAGACTTGCGAAAATTTTGATAGTTTCTCAAGCATTCCTTAATTTCAAACTCCCATATCTCGCGAACGGAATGACGAACTCGAGAAATTCCTGTTGCATTTGAAAGTAGAAACTCGCACGATTACAATGGTGTGTGTACTTTTCCCTTAGGCCACTCCAGTTATTGGTTTCGAGTATCAGAATTGCGAAAATTTGGATGGTTTCTCAACCATTCCTTAAATTCGAACTCCCATATCTCGCGATCGGGATGATCAACTCGAGAAATTCCTGTTGCATCTGAAACTGGAAACTCGCCCGATTACAAAGGTATGTGCATTTTTCCCCTAGGCCTTTGTAGTTATTGGTTTCGAGTATCAGAACAGCGAAAATTTTGATGGTTTCTCAACCATTCCTTAAATTCAAACTCCCATATCTCGCGAACGGAATTACGAACTAGAGAAATTCCTGTTGCATCTGAAACTGGAAACTCGCCCGATTTCAAAGGTATGTGCATTTTTCCCCTAGGCCTTTGTAGTTATTGGTTTCGAGTATCAGACTTGCGAAAATTGTGATGGTTTCTCAACCATTCCTTAACTTCAAACTCCCATATCTCGCGAACGGAATGACGAACTCAAGAAATTCCTGTTGCATCTGAAAGTGGACACTCGCCCGATTAGAAGGGTATGTGCATTTTTCCCCTATGCCTTTGTAGTTATTGGTTTCGAGTATCAGACTTGCGAAAATTTTGATGGTTTTTCAACCCTTCCTTAACTTCAAACTCCCATATCTCGCGAACGGATTGACGAACTCGAGAAATTCCTGTTGCATCTGAAAGTAGAAACTCGCACGATTACAATGGTGTGTGCACCTTTCCCCTAGGCCATTCCAGTTATTCGTTTCGAGTATCAGACTTGCGAAAATTTTGATGGTTTCTCAATCATTCCTCAACTTCAAACTTCCATATCTCGCGAACGGATTGACGAACACGAGAATTTCCTATTGCATCTGAAAGCAGAAACTCGCCCGATTAAAACGGTATGTGTATTTTTGCCCTAGGCCACAGTCGTTATTGAATTCGAGTATCAGACTTGCGAAAATTTTGATGGTTTCTCAAGCATTCCATAAATTCAAACTCCCATATCTGGCGAACGGATTGACGAACTCGAGAAACTCCTGTTGCATCTGAAAGCAGAAGCTCGCCCGATTACAACGGTATGTGTATTTTCCCCCTAGGCCATTGTAGTTATTGGTTTCGAGTATCAGAATTGCGAAAATTTTGATGGTTTCTCAAACATTCCTTAACTTCGAACTCCCATATCTCGCGAACGGGATGACGAGCTAGAGAAATTCCTGTTGCATCTGAAACTGGAAACTCGCCCGATTACAAAGGTATGTGCATTTTTCCCCAAGGCCTTTGTAGTTATTGGTTTCGAGTATGAGGCTTGCGAAAATTTTGATGGTTTCTCAACCATTCCTTAATTTCAAACTCCCATATCTCGCGAACCGAATGACGCACTCGAGAAATTCCTGTTGCATCTGAAAGTGGAAACTCGCCCGATCACAAAAGTATGTGCATTTTTCCCCTAGGCCTTTGTAGTCATTGGTTTCTAGCATCAGAATTGCGAAAATTTTGATGGTTTCTCAAACATTCCTTAACTTCGAACTCCCATATCTCGCGAACGGGATGACGAGCTAGAGAAATTCCTGTTGCATCTGAAACTGGAAACTCGACGGATTACAAAGGTATGTGTATTTATGCCCTAGGCATTTGTAGTTATTGGTTTCGAGTATCAGACCAGCGAAAATTTGGTGGTTTCTCAACCATTCCTTAACTTCAAACTCCCATATCTCGCGAACGGAATGACGAACTCGAGAAATTCCTGTTGCATCTGAAAGTAGAAACTCGCACGATTACAAAGGTATGTGTATTTTTCCCCTAGGCCTTTGTAGTTATAGGTTTCGAGTATCAGATTTGCGAAAATTGTGATGGTTTCTCAACCATTCCTTAACTTCAAACTCCCATGTCTCGCGAACGGAATGACGAACTCGAGAAATTCCTGTTGCATCTGAAAGTGGAAACTCGCCCGATTACAAAGGTATGTGTATTTTTCCCCTAGGCCTTTGTAGTTATAGGTTTCGAGTATCAGACTTGCGAAAATTGTGATGGTTTCTCATCCATTCCTTAACGTCAAACTCCCATATCTCGCGAACGGAATGGCGAACTCGAGAAATTCCTGTTCCACCTGAAAGTGGAAACTCGCCCGATTACAACGGTAAGTGTATTTTCCCCTAGGCCATTGAAGTTATTGGTTTCTAGCGTCAGAATTGCGAAAATTTTGATGGTTTCTCAACCATTCCTTACCTTCAAACTCCCATATCTCGCGAACGGATAGACGAACTCGAGAAATTCCTGTTGCAACTGAAAGTGGAAACTCGCCCGATTACAAAGGTATGTGTATTTTTCCCCTAGGCCTTTGTAGTTATTGGTTTCGAGTATCAGACTTTCGAAAATCTTGATGGTTTCTCAATCATTCCTCACTTTCAAACTTCCATATCTCGCGAACGGATTGACGAACACGAGAATTTCCTATTGCATCTGAAAGCAGAAACTCGCCCGATTAAAACGGTATGTGTATTTTTGCCCTAGGCCACAGTCGTTATTGGATTCGAGTATCAGACTTGCGAAAATTTTGATGGTTTCTCAAGCATTCCATAAATTCAAACTCCCATATCTGGCGAACGGATTGACGAACTCGAGAAACTCCTGTTGCATCTGAAAGCAGAAGCTCGCCCGATTACAACGGTATGTGTATTTTCCCCCTAGGCCATTGTAGTTATTGGTTTCTAGCATCAGAATTGCGAAAATTTTGATGGTTTCTCAAACATTCCTCAAGTTCGAACTCCCATATCTCGCGAACGGGATGACGAACTAGAGAAATTCCTGTTGCATCTGAAACTGGAAGCTCGCCGGATTACAAAGGTATGTGCATTTTTCCCCTAGGCCTTTGTAGTTATTGGTTTCTAGCATCAGAATTGCGAAAATTTTGATGGTTTCTCAAACATTCCTTAACTTCGAATTCCCATATCTCGCGAACGGGATGACGAACTAGAGAAATTCCTCTTGCATCTGAAACTGGAAACTCGCCGGATTACAAAGGTATGTGTATTTTTGCCCTAGGCCTTTGTAGTTATTGGTTTCGAGTATCAGACCAGCGAAAATTTGGTGGTTTCTCAACCATTCCTTAACTTCAAACTCCCATATCTCGCGAACGGAATGACGAACTCGAGAAATTCCTGTTGCATCTGAAAGTAGAAACTCGCACGATTACAAAGGTATGTGTATTTTTCCCCTAGGCCTTTGTAGTTATAGGTTTCGAGTATCAGATTTGCGAAAATTGTGATGGTTTCTCAACCATTCCTTAACTTCAAACTCCCATGTCTCGCGAACGGAATGACGAACTCGAGAAATTCCTGTTGCATCTGAAAGTGGAAACTCGCCCGATTACAAAGGTATGTGTATTTTTCCCCTAGGCCTTTGTAGTTATAGGTTTCGAGTATCAGACTTGCGAAAATTGTGATGGTTTCTCAACCATTCCTTAACTTCAAACTCCCATATCTCGCGAACGGAATGACGAACTCGAGAAATTCCTGTAGTATCTGAAAGTGGAAACTCGCCCGATTACAAAGGTATCTGCATTTTTCCCCTGGGCCTTTGTAGTTATGGTTTTCGAGTATCAGACTTGCGAAAATTTTGACGGTTTCTCAAGCATGCCTTAACTTCGAACTCCCATATCTCGCGAACGGAATGGCGAACTCGAGAAATTCCTGTTCCACCTGAAAGTGGAAACTCGCCCGATTACAACGGTAAGTGTATTTTCCCCTAGGCCATTGAAGTTATTGGTTTCTAGCGTCAGAATTGCGAAAATTTTGATGGTTTCTCAACCATTCCTTACCTTCAAACTCCCATATCTCGCGAACGGATAGACGAACTCGAGAAATTCCTGTTGCAACTGAAAGTGGAAACTCGCCCGATTACAAAGGTATGTGTATTTTTCCCCTAGGCCTTTGTAGTTATTGGTTTCGAGTATCAGACTTTCGAAAATCTTGATGGTTTCTCAATCATTCCTCACTTTCAAACTTCCATATCTCGCGAACGGATTGACGAACACGAGAATTTCCTATTGCATCTGAAAGCAGAAACTCGCCCGATTAAAACGGTATGTGTATTTTTGCCCTAGGCCACAGTCGTTATTGGATTCGAGTATCAGACTTGCGAAAATTTTGATGGTTTCTCAAGCATTCCATAAATTCAAACTCCCATATCTGGCGAACGGATTGACGAACTCGAGAAACTCCTGTTGCATCTGAAAGCAGAAGCTCGCCCGATTACAACGGTATGTGTATTTTCCCCCTAGGCCATTGTAGTTATTGGTTTCTAGCATCAGAATTGCGAAAATTTTGATGGTTTCTCAAACATTCCTTAAGTTCGAACTCCCATATCTCGCGAACGGGATGACGAACTAGAGAAATTCCTGTTGCATCTGAAACTGGAAGCTCGCCGGATTACAAAGGTATGTGCATTTTTCCCCTAGGCCTTTGTAGTTATTGGTTTCTAGCATCAGAATTGCGAAAATTTTGATGGTTTCTCAAACATTCCTTAACTTCGAATTCCCATATCTCGCGAACGGGATGACGAACTAGAGAAATTCCTGTTGCATCTGAAACTGGAAACTCGCCGGATTACAAAGGTATGTGTATTTTTCCCCTATGCCTTTGTAGTTATTGGTTTCGAGTATCAGACTTGCGAAAATTTTGATGGTTTTTCAACCCTTCCTTAACTTCAAACTCCCATATCTCGCGAACGGATTGACGAACTCGAGAAATTCCTGTTGCATCTGAAAGTAGAAACTCGCACGATTACAATGGTGTGTGTACTTTTCCCCTAGGCCATTCCAGTTATTCGATTAGAGTATCAGACTTGCGAAAATTTTGATGGTTTCTCAACCATTCCTTAATTTCAAACTCCCATATCTCGCGAACGGAATGACGCACTCGAGAAATTCCTGTTGCATGTGAAAGTGGAAACTCGCCTGATTACAAAAGTATGTGCATTTTTCCCCTAGGCCTTTGTAGTTATTGGTTTCTAGCATCAGAATTGCGAAAATTTTGATGGTTTCTCAAACATTCCTTAAGTTCGAACTCCCATATCTCGCGAACGGGATGACGAACTAGAGAAATCCCTGTTGCATCTGAAACTGGAAGCTCGCCGGATTACAAAGGTATGTGTATTTTTCCCCTAGGCCTTTGTAGTTATAGGTTTCGAGTATCAGATTTGCGAAAATTTTGATGGTTTCTCAATCATTCCTCAACTTCAAACTTCCATATCTCGCGAACGGATTGACGAACACGAGAATTTCCTATTGCATCTGAAAGCAGAAACTCGCCCGATTAAAACGGTATGTGTATTTTTGCCCTAGGCCACAGTCGTTATTGGATTCGAGTATCAGACTTGCGAAAATTTTGATGGTTTCTCAAGCATTCCATAAATTCAAACTCCCATATCTGGCGAACGGATTGACGAACTCGAGAAACTCCTGTTGCATCTGAAAGCAGAAGCTCGCCCGATTACAACGGTATGTGTATTTTCCCCCTAGGCCATTGTAGTTATTGGTTTCTAGCATCAGAATTGTGAAAATTTTGATGGTTTCTCAAACATTCCTTAAGTTCGAACTCCCATATCTCGCGAACGGGATGACGAACTAGAGAAATCCCTGTTGCATCTGAAACTGGAAGCTCGCCGGATTACAAAGGTATGTGTATTTTTGCCCTAGGCCTTTGTAGTTATTGGTTTCGAGTATCAGACCAGCGAAAATTTGGTGGTTTCTCAACCATTCCTTAACTTCAAACTCCCATATCTCGCGAACGGAATGACGAACTCGAGAAATTCCTGTTACACCTGAAAGTAGAAACTCGCACGATTACAAAGGTATGTGTATTTTTCCCCTAGGCCTTTGTAGTTATAGGTTTCGAGTATCAGATTTGCGAAAATTGTGATGGTTTCTCAACCATTCCTTAACTTCAAACTCCCATATCTCGCGAACGGAATGACGAACTCAAGAAATTCCTGTTGCATCTGAAATTGGACACTCGCCCGATTAGAAGGGTATGTGCATTTTTCCCCTATGCCTTTGTAGTTATTGGTTTCGAGCATCAGACTTGCGAAAATTTTTATGGTTTTTCAACCCTTCCTTAACTTCAAACTCCCATATCTCGCGAACGGATTGACGAACTCGAGAAATTCCTGTTGCATCTGAAAGTAGAAACTCGCACGATTACAATGGTGTGTGTACTTTTCCCCTAGGCCATTCGAGTTATTCGTTTCTAGCATCGGAATTGCGAAAATTTCGATGGTTTGTCAACCATTCCTTAACTTCAAACTCCCATACCTCGTGAACGGATAGACGAACTCGAGAAATTCCTGTTGCAACTGAAAGTGGAAACTCGCCCGAATACAAAGGTATGTGTATTTTTCCCCTAGGCCTTTGTAGTTATTGGTTTCGAGTATCAGACTTGCGAAAATTTTGATGGTTTCTCAACCATTCCTTAACTTCAAACTCCCATGTCTCGCGAACGGAATGACGAACTCGAGAAATTCCTGTTGCATCTGAAAGTGGATACTCGCCCGATTACAAAGGTATGTGTATTTTTCCCCTAGGCCTTTGTAGTTATAGGTTTCGAGTATCAGACTTGCGAAAATTGTGATGGTTTCTCAACCATTCCTTATCTTCAAACTCCCATATCTCGCGAACTGAATGACGAACTCGAGAAATTCCTGTTGCGTCTGAAAGTGGAAACTCGCCCGATTACAAAGGTATGTGCATTTTGCCCCTGGGCCTTTGTAGTTATTGGTTTCGAGTATCAGACTTGCGAAAATTTTGATGGTTTCTCAACCATTCCTTAACTTCAAACTCCCATGTCTCGCGAACGGAATGACGAACTCGAGAAATTCCTGTTCCAACTGAAAGTGGAAACTCGCCCGATTACAAAGGTATGTGTATTTTTCCCCTAGGCCTTTGTAGTTATTGGTTTCGAGTATCAGACTTGCGACAATTTTGATGGTTTCTCAACCATTCTTTAACTTCAAACTCCCATATCTCGCGAACGGGATGACGAACTCGAGAAACTCCTGTTGCATCTGAAACTGGAAACTCGCCCGATTACAAAGGTATGTGTATTTTTCCCGTAGGCCTTTGTAGTTATTGGTTTCGACTATCAGAATTGCGAGACTTTTGATGGTTTCTCAACCATTCCTTAACTTCGAACTCCCATATCTCGCGAACGGAATGACGCCCTCAAGAAATTCCTGTTGCATCTGAAAGTGAAACTCGCCCGAATACAAAGGTATGTGTATTTTTCCCCTAGGCCTTTGTAGTTATTGGTTTCGAGTATCAGACTTGCGAAAATTTTGATGGTTTCTCAACCATTCCTTAACTTCAAACTCCCATGTCTCGCGAACGGAATGACGAACTCGAGAAATTCCTGTTGCATCTGAAAGTGGATACTCGCCCGATTACAAAGGTATGTGTATTTTTCCCCTAGGCCTTTGTAGTTATAGGTTTCGAGTATCAGACTTGCGAAAATTGTGATGGTTTCTCAACCATTCCTTATCTTCAAACTCCCATATCTCGCGAACTGAATGACGAACTCGAGAAATTCCTGTTGCGTCTGAAAGTGGAAACTCGCCCGATTACAAAGGTATGTGCATTTTGCCCCTGGGCCTTTGTAGTTATTGGTTTCGAGTATCAGACTTGCGAAAATTTTGATGGTTTCTCAACCATTCCTTAACTTCAAACTCCCATGTCTCGCGAACGGAATGACGAACTCGAGAAATTCCTGTTCCAACTGAAAGTGGAAACTCGCCCGATTACAAAGGTATGTGTATTTTTCCCCTAGGCCTTTGTAGTTATTGGTTTCGAGTATCAGACTTGCGACAATTTTGATGGTTTCTCAACCATTCCTTAACTTCAAACTCCCATATCTCGCGAACGGGATGACGAACTCGAGAAACTCCTGTTGCATCTGAAACTGGAAACTCGCCCGATTACAAAGGTATGTGTATTTTTCCCGTAGGCCTTTGTAGTTATTGGTTTCGACTATCAGAATTGCGAGACTTTTGATGGTTTCTCAACCATTCCTTAACTTCGAACTCCCATATCTCGCGAACGGAATGACGCCCTCAAGAAATTCCTGTTGCATCTGAAAGTGAAACTCGCCCGATTACAAGGGTATGTGCATTTTTCCCCTGTGCCTTTGTAGTTATTGGTTTCGAGTATCAGACTTGCGAAAATTTTGATGGTTTTTCAACCCTTCCTTAACTTCAAACTCCCATATCTCGCGAACGGGTTGACGAACTCGAGAAATTCCTGTTGCATCTGAAAGCAGAAACTCTCCCGATTACAACGGTATGTGTATTTTCCCCCTAGGCCATTGTAGTTATTGGTTTCGAGTATCAGACTTGCGAAAATTTTGATGGTTTCTCAATCATTCCTTAACTTCAAACTCCCATATCTCGCGAACTGATTGACGAACTCGAGAATTTCGTATTGCATCTGACAGCAGAAAATCGCCCGATTTCAACGGTATGTGCATTTTTGCCCTAGGCCATAGTAGTTATTGGTTTCTATCATCAGAATTGCGAAAATTTGGATGGTTTCTCAAACATTCCTTAACTTCGAACTCCCATATCTCGCGAACGGAATGACGAACTCGAGAAATTCCTGTTGCATCTGAAACTGGAAACTCGCCGGATTACAAAGGTATGTGTATTTTTCCCCTAGGCCTTTGTAGTTATAGGTTTCGAGTATCAGACCAGCGAAAATTTTGATGGTTTCTCAACCATTCCTTAACTTTAAACTCCCATATCTCGCGAACGGAATGACGAACTCGAGAAATTCCTGTTGCATCTGAAAGTAGAAACTCGCACGATTACAATGGTGTGTGTACTTTTCCCCTAGGCCATTCCAGTTATTGGTTTCGAGTATCAGAATTGCGAAATTTTGATGGTTTCTCAACCATTCCTTAACATCAAACTCCCATATCTCGCGGACGGATTGACGAACTCGAGAAATTCCTGTTGCATCTGAAAGTGGAAACTCTACCGGTTACAACGGTATGTGTATTTTTCCCCTAGGCCATTGTAGTTATTGGGTTCGAGTATCAGACTTGCGAAAATTTTGATGGTTTCTCAACCATTCCTTAACTTCAAACTCCCATATCTCGCGAACGGATTGACGAACTCCATTAATTCCTGTTGCGTCTGAAAGTAGAATCTCGCCCGATTACAGTGGTGTGTGTACTTTTCCCCTAGGCCATTCCAGTTATTGGTTTCGAGTATCAGACCAGCGAAAATTTTGATGGTTTCTCAACCATTCCTTAACTTCAAACTCCCATATCTCGCGAACGGATTGACGAACTCGATTATTTCCTGTTGCATCTGAAAGTAGAATGTCGACCGATTACAATGGTGTGTGTACTTTTCCCCTAGGCCACTCCAGTTATTCGTTTCTAGCATCTGAATTGCGAAAATTTTGATGGTTTCTCAACCATTCCTTAACTTCATACTCCCATATCTCGCGAACGGATTCACGAACTCGAGAAATCCCTGCTGCATCTGAAAATGGAAACTCGCCCGATTAGAAAGGTATGTGTATTTTTCCCGTAGGCCTATGTAGTTATTGGTTTCGAGTATCAGACTTGCGACAATTTTGATGGTTTCTCAACCATTCCTTAACTTCAAACTCCCATATCTCGCGAACGGATTGACGAACTCGAGAAATTCCTGTTGCATCTGAAAGTGGAAACTCGACCGGTTACAACGGTATGCGCATTTTTGCCCTAGGCCATAGGAGTTATTGATTTCGAGTATCAGACTTGCGAAAATTTTGATGGTTCCTCAACCATTCCTTAACTTCAAACTCCCATATCTCGCGAACGGATTGAGGAACTCGAGAAATTCCTGTTGCATCTGAAAGTAGAAACTCTCCCGATTACAACGGTATGTGTACTTTCCCCCTAGGCCATTCCAGTTATTGTTATCGAATATCAGACTTGCGAAAGTTTTGATGGTTTCTCAACCATCTCTTAACTCCCAACTCCGACATTTCACGAACGGATTGACGAATCCGAATAATTTCTGTTGCATCTGAAAGTAGAAACTCTCCCAATTACAACGGTATGTGTATTTTATCCGTAGGCCATTGTAGTTATTGGTTTCGAGTATCAGACTTGCGACAATTTTGATGGTTTCTCAACCATTCCTTAACTTCAAACTCCCATATCTCGCGAACGGCTTGACGAACTCCATTAATTCCTGTTGCGTCTGAAAGTAGAATCTAGCCCGATTACAATGGTGTGTGTACTTTTCCCGTAGGCCATTCCAGTTATTGGTTTCGAGTATCAGGCCAGCGAAAATTTTAATGGTTTCTCATCCGTTCCTTAACTTCAAACTCCCATATCTCGCGAACGGATTGACGAACTCGAGAAATTCCTGTTGCATCTGAAAGTAGAAACTCTCCCAATTACATCGGTATGTGTATTTTTCCCCTAGGCCATTGTAGTTATTGGTTTCGAGTATCAGACTTGCGAAAATTTTGATGGTTCCTCAACCATTCCTCAACTTCAAACTCCCATATCTCGCGAACGGATTGACGAACTCGAGAAATTCCTGTTGCATCTGAAAGTAGAAACTCGCCCGATTACAAAGATATGTGCGTTTTTACCCTAGGATTTTGTAGTTATTGGTTTCGAGTATCACACTTGCCAAAATTTTGATGGTTTCTCAACCATTCCTTAACTTCAAACTCCCATATCTCGCGAACGGATTGACGAACACGAGAAATTCCTGTAGCATCTGAAAGTAGAAACTCGCCCGATTACAATGGTGTGTGTACTTTTCCCCTAGGCCATTCCAGTTATTGGTTTCGATTATCTGACTTGCGAAAATTATGATGGTTACTCAACCATTCCTTAACTTCAAACTCCCATATCTCGCGAACGGATTGACGAACTCGATTATTTCCTGTTGTATCTGAAAGTAGAAACTCGCCCGATTACAATGGTGTGTGTACTTTTCCCCTAGGCCATTCCAGTTATTGGTTTCGAGTATCAGACCAGCGAAAATTTTGATGGTTTCTCAACCATTCCTTGACATCAAACTCCCATATCTCGCGAACGGATTGACGAACTCGAGAAATTCCTGTTGCATCTGAAAGTGGAAAATCTCCCGATTACAACGGTATGTGTACTTTCCCCCTAGGCCACTCCAGTTATTGTTATCGAATATCAGACTTGCGAAAGTTTTGATGGTGTCTCAACCATCTCTTAACTCCCAACTCCGACATTTCGCGAACGGATTGACGATTCCGAATAATTTCTGTTGCATCTGAAAGTAGAAACTCTCCCAATTACAACGGTGTGTGTATTTCGCCCCTAGGCCATTGTAGTTATTGGTTTCGCGTATCAGACTTGCGAAAATTTTGAGGGTTTTTCAAACATTCTTTAATTTCAAACTCCCATATCTCGCGAACGGGTTGACGAACTCGAGAAATTCCTGTTGCATCTGAAAGTAGAAACACGCCCGATTACAACGGTATGTGTATTTTTCCCCTAGGCCTTTGTAGTTATTGGTTTCGGGTATCAGAATTTCGAAAATTTTGATGGTTTCTCAACCATTCCTTAACTTCAATCTCCCATATCTCGCGAACGGATTGACGAACTCGAGAAATTCCTGTTGCATCTGAAAGTACAAACACGCCCGATTACAATGGTGTGTGCACTTTTCCCCTAGACCATTCCAGCTATTGGATTCGATATTCAGACTTGCGGAAATTTTGATGGTTTCTCAACCATTCCTTAACTTCAAACTTCCATATCTCGCGAACGGATTGACGAACTCGAGAAATTCCTGTTGCATCTGAAAGTAGAAACTCTCCTAATTACAAAGGTATGTGTGTTTTTCCCCTGGGCCATTGTAGTTATTGGTTTCGAGTATCACACTTGCGAAAATTTTGAAGGCTTCTCAACCAATCCGTATCTTCAAACACCCATATCTCGCGAACGGGTTGACGAACTCGAGAAATTCCTGTTGCATCTGAAAGTGGAAACTCGACCGGTTACAACGGTATGCGCATTTTTGCCCTAGGCCATAGGAGTTATTGCTTTCGAGTATCAGACTTGCGAAAATTTTGATGGTTCCTCAACCATTCCTTAACTTCAAACTCCCATATCTCGCGAACGGATTGACGAACTCGATTATTTCCTGTTGTATCTGAAAGTAGAAACTCGCCCGATTACAATGGTGTGTGTACTTTTCCCCTTGGCCATTCCAGTTATTGGTTTCGAGTATCAGACCAGCGAAAATTTTGATGGTTTCTCAACCATTCCTTAACATCAAACTCCCATATCTCGCGAACGGATTGACGAACTCGAGCAATTCCTGTTGCATCTGAATGTAGAAACTCGCCCGATTGCAATGGTACGTGTACTTTTCCCCTAGGCCATTCCTGTTATTGGTTTCGAGTATCAGACCTGCGAATATTTTCAAAGTTCCTCAACCATTCCTTAACTTCAAACTCCCATATCTCGCAAACGGATTGACGAATTCGAGAAATTCCTGTTGTATCTGAAAGTAGAAACTCGCCCGATTATAATGGAGTGTGTACTTTTCCCCTAGGCCATTCCAGTTATTGGTTTCGAGTATCAGACCAGCGAAAATTTTGATGGTTTCTCAACAATTCCTTAACTTCATACTTCCATATCTCGCGAACGGATTGACTAACTCGAGAAATTCCTGTTGCATGTGAAAGTAGAAACTCGCCCGATTACAACGGTATGTGTATTTTTCCCCTAGGCCTTCGTAGTTATTGGTTTCGAGTATCAGACATTCGAAAATTTTGATGGTTTCTCAAGAATTCCTTAACTTCAAACTCCCATATCTCACGAACGGATTGACGAACTCGAGAAATTCCTGTTGCATCTGAATGTAGAAACTCTCCCAATTACAACGGTATGTGTGTTTTTCCCCTGGGCCATTGTTGTTATTGGTTTCGAGTATCAGACTTTCGAAAATTTTGATGGTTTCCCAACCATTCCGTAACTTCAAACTCCCATATCTCGCGAACGGGTTGACGAACTCGAGAAATTCCTGTTGCATCTGAAAGTAGAAAGTCGACCGATTACAATGGTGTGTGTACTTTTCCCCTAGGCCATTCCAGTTATTCGTTTCTAGCATCTGAATTGCGAAAATTTTGATGGTTTCTCAACCATTCCTTAACGTCAAACTCCCATATCTCGCGAACGGATTGACGAACTCGAGAAATTCCTGTTGCATCTGAAAGTGGAAACTCGACCGGTTACAACGGTATGCGCATTTTTGCCCTAGGCCATAGGAGTTATTGATTTCGAGTATCAGACTTGCGAAAATTTTGATGGTTCCTCAACCATTCCTTAATTTCAAACCCCCATATCTCGCGAACGGATTGAGGAACTCGAGAAATTCCTGTTGCATCTGAAAGTAGAAACTCTCTCGATTACAACGGTATGTGTACTTTCCCCCTAGGCCACTCCAGTTATTGTTATCGAATATCAGACTTGCGAAAGTTTTGATGGTTTCTCAACCATTCCTTAACTCCCAACTCCGACATTTCGCGAACGGATTGACGAATCCGAATAATTTCTGTTGCATCTGAAAGTAGGAACTCTCCCAATTACAACGGTATGTGTATTTTATCCGTAGGCCACTGTTGTTATTGGTTTCGAGTATCAGACCAGCGAAAATTTTGATGGTTTCTCAACGATTCCTTAACTTCAAACTCCCATATCTCGCGAACGGATTGACGAACTCGATTATTTCCTGTTGCATCTGAAAGCAGAAACACGCCGGATTACAACGGTATGTGTATTTATCCCCTAGGCCTTTGTAGTTATTGGTTTCGGGTATCAGACTTTCGAAAATTTTGATGGCTTCTCAACCAATCCGTATCTTCAAACTCCCATATCTCGCGAACGGGTTGACGAACTCGAGAAATTCCTGTTGCATCTGAAAGTAGAAACTCGCCCGATTACAAAGGTGTGTGTACTTTTCCCCTAGACCATTTCAGTTACTGGTTTCGAGTATCAGACTTTCGAAAATTTTGATGGTTCCTCAAGCATTCCTTAACTTCAAACTCCCATATCTCGCGAACGGATTGACGAACTCGATTGTTTCCTGTTGCATCTGAAAGTAGAAAGTCGACCGATTACAATGGTGTGTGTACTTTTCCCCTAGGCCATTCCAGTTATTCGTTTCTAGCATCTGAATTGCGAAAATTTTGATGGTTTCTCAACCATTCCTTAACTTCATACACCCATATCTCGCGAACGGATTGACGAACTCGAGAAATTCCTGTTGCATCTGAAAATGGAAACTCGCCCGATTAGAATGGTATGTGTATTTTTCCCGTAGGCCTTTGTATTTATTGGTTTCGAGTATCAGACTTGCGAAAATTTTGATGGTTTCTCATCCATTCCTTAACTTCAAACTCCCATATCTCGCGAACGGATTGACGAACTCCATTAATTCCTGTTGCGTCTGAAAGTAGAATCTAGCCCGATTACAATGGTGTGTGTACTTTTCCCATAGGCCATTCCAGTTATTGGTTTCGAGTATCTGACCAGCGAAAATTTTGATGGTTTCTCAACCATTCCTTAACTCCACACTTCCATATCTCGCAAACGGATTGGCGAACTCGAGAAATTCCTGTTGCATGTGAAAGTAGAAACTCGCCCGATAACAACGGTGTGTGTATTTTTCCCCTAGGCCTTTGTAGTTATTGGTTTCGGGTATCAGAATTTCGAAAATTTTGATGGTTTCTCAACCATTCCTTAACTTCAAACTCCCACATCTCACGAACGGGTTGACGAACTCGAGAAATTCCTGTTGCAACTGAAAGTAGAAAGTCGACCGATTACAATGGTGTGTGTACTTTTCCCCTAGGCCATTCCAGTTATTCGTTTCTAGCATCTGAATTGCGAAAATTTTGATGGTTTCTCAACCATTCCTTAACTTCATACACCCATATCTCGCGAATGGATTGACGAACTCGAGAAGTTCCTGTTGTATCTGAAAGTAGAAACTCGCCCGATTTCAATGGTGTGCGTACTTTTCCCCTAGGCCATTCCAGTTATTGGTTTCGAGTATCAGACCAGCGAAAATTTTGATGGTTTCTCAACCATTCCTTAACATCAAACTCCCATATCTCGCGAACGGATTGACGAACTCGAGAAATTCCTGTTGCATCTGAAAGTGGAAACTCGACCGGTTACAACGGTATGCGTATTTTTGCCCTAGGCCATAGGAGTTATTGATTTCGAGTATCAGACTTGCGAAAATTTTGATGGTTCCTCAACCATTCCTTAATTTCAAACTCCCATATCTCGCGAACGGATTGAGGAACTCGAGAAATTCCTGTTGCATCTGAAAGTAGAAACTCTCTCGATTACAACGGTATGTGTACTTTCCCCCTAGGCCACTCCAATTATTGTTATCGAATATCAGACTTGCGAAAGTTTTGATGGTTTCTCAACCATTCCTTAACTCCCAACTCCGACATTTCGCGAACGGATTGACGAATCCGAATAATTTCTGTTGCATCTGAAAGTAGGAACTCTCCCAATTACAACGGTATGTGTATTTTATCCGTAGGCCATTGTAGTTATTGGTTTCGAGTATCAGACTTGCGAAAATTTTGATGGTTTCTCATCCATTCCTTAACTTCAAACTCCCATATCTCGCGAACGGATTGACGAACTCGAGAAATTCCTGTTGCATCTGAAAGTAGAAACTCGCCCGATTACAATGGTGTGTGTACTTTCCCCCTAGGCCATTCCAGTTATTGGTTTCGAGTATCAGAACAGCGAAAATTTTGATGGTTTCTCAGCCATTCCTTAACATCAAACTCCCATATCTCGCGAATGGATTGACGAACTCGAGAAATTCCTGTTGCATCTGAAAGTGGAAACTCGACCGGTTACAACGGTATGTGTATTTTTCCCCTAGGCCATTCCAGTTATTGGTTTCGAGTATCAGACCAGCGAAAATTTTGATGGTTTCTCAACCATTCCTTAACTTCAAACTCCCATATCTCGCGAACGGATTGACGAACTCGATTATTTCCTGTTGCATCTGAAAGCAGAAACTCGCCCGATTACAATGGTGTGTGTACTTTCTCCCTAGGCCACTCCAGTTATTGTTATCGAATATCAGACTTGCGAAAGTTTTGATGGTTTCTCAACCATCTCTTAACTCCCAACTCCGACATTTCGCGAACGGATTGACGATTCCGAATAATTTCTATTGCACCTGAAAGTAGAAACTCTCCCAATTACAACGGTGTGTGTATTTCGCCCCTAGGCCATTGTAGTTATTGGTTTCGCGTATCAGACTTGCGAAAATTTTGATGGTTTTTCAAACATTCCTTAAGTTCAAATTCCCATATCTCGCGAACGGGTTGACGAACTCGAGAAGTTCCTGTTGCATCTGAAAGTAGAAACACGCCCGATTACAACGGTATGTGTATTTATCCCCTAGGCCTTTGTAGTTATTGGTTTCGAGTATCAGAATTTCGAAAATTTTGATGGCTTCTCAACCAATCCGTATCTTCAAACTCCCATATCTCGCGAACGGGTTGACGAACTCGAGAAATTCCTGTTGCATCTGAAAGTAGAAACTCGCCCGATTACAAAGGTGTGTGTACTTTTCCCCTAGACCATTCCAGTTACTGGTTTCGAGTATCAGATATTCGAAAATTTTGATGGTTTCTCAACAATTCCGTAACTTCACACTTCCATATCTCGCGATCGGATTGACGAACTCGAGAATTTCCTGTTGCATATGAAAGCAGATACTCGCCCAATTATAACGGTATGTGCATTTTTGCCCTAGATCATAGTAGTTATTGTTTTCGAGTATCAGACTTGCGAAAATTTTGATGGTTTCTCAAGCATTCCTTAACTTCAAACTCCCATATCTCGCGAACGGATTGACGAACTCGAGAAATTCCTGTTGCATCTGAAAGTAGAAACTCGCCCGATTACAAAGGTGTGTGTACTTTTCCCCTAGACCATTTCAGTTACTGGTTTCGAGTATCAGACTTTCGAAAATTTTGATGGTTCCTCAAGCATTCCTTAACTTCAAACTCCCATATCTCGCGAACGGATTGACGAACTCGATTGTTTCCTGTTGCATCTGAAAGTAGAAAGTCGACCGATTACAATGGTGTGTGTACTTTTCCCCTAGGCCATTCCAGTTATTCGTTTCTAGCATCTGAATTGCGAAAATTTTGATGGTTTCTCAACCATTCCTTAACTTCATACACCCATATCTCGCGAACGGATTGACGAACTCGATTATTTCCTGTTGCATCTGAAAGTAGAAAGTCGACCGATTACAATGGTGTGTGTACTTTTCCCCTAGGCCATTCCAGTTATTCGTTTCTAGCATCTGAATTGCGAAAATTTTGATGGTTTCTCAACCATTCCTTAACTTCATACACCCATATCTCGCGAACGGATTGACGAACTCGAGAAATTCCTGTTGCATCTGAAAATGGAAACTCGCCCGATTAGAATGGTATGTGTATTTTTCCCGTAGGCCTTTGTATTTATTGGTTTCGAGTAGCAGACTTGCGAAAATTTTGATGGTTCCTCAACCATTCCTTAACATCAAACTCCCATATCTCGCGAACGGATTGACGAACTCGAGAAATTCCTGTTGCATCTGAAAGTAGAAACTCGCCCGATTATAATGGAGTGTGTACTTTTCCCCTAGGCCATTCCAGTTATTGGTTTCGAGTATCAGACCAGCGAAAATTTTGATGGTTTCTCAACCATTCCTTAACTTCATACTTCCATATCTCGCGAACGGATTGACGAACTCGAGAAATTCCTGTTGCATGTGAAAGTAGAAACTCGCCCGATTACAACGGTATGTGTATTTTTCCCCTAGGGCTTTGTAGTTATTGGTTTCGAGTATCAGACATTCGAAAATTTTGATGGTTTCTCAAGCATTCCTTAACTTCAAACTCCCATATCTCGCGAACGTATTGACGAACTCGAGAAATTCCTGTTGCATCTGAATGTAGAAACACTCCCGATTACAATCGTGTGTGTACTTTTCCCCTAGGCCATTCCAGTTATTCGTTTCTATTATCAGAATTGCGAAAATTTTGATGGTTTCTCAACCATTCCTTAACTTCATACTCCCATATCTCGCGAACGGATTGAAGAACTCGAGAAATTCCTGTTGCATGTGAAAGTAGAAACTCGCCCGATTACAACGGTATGTGTATTTTTCCCCTAGGCCTTCGTAGTTATTGATTTCGAGTATCAGACATTCGAAAATTTTGATGGTTTCTCAAGCATTCCTTAACTTCAAACTCCCATATCTCGCGAACGGATTGACGAACTCGAGAAATTCCTGTTGCATCTGAATGTAGAAACTCTCCCAATTACAACGGTATGTGTATTTTTCCCGTAGGCCTTTGTAGTTATTGGTTTCGAGTATCAGACTTGCGAAAATTTTGATAGTTTCTCAACCATTCCTTAACATCAAACTCCCATATCTCGCGAACGGATTGACGAAATCGAGAAATTCCTGTTGCATCTGAATGTAGGAACTCGCCCGATTACAATGGTACGTGTACTTTTCCCCTAGACCATTCCTGTTATTGGTTTCGAGTATCAGACCTGCGAATATTTTCAAAGTTCCTCAACCATTCCTTAACTTCAAACTCCCATATCTCGCAAACGGATTGACGAATTCGAGAAATTCCTGTTGTATCTGAAAGTAGAAACTCGCCCGATTATAATGGAGTGTGTACTTTTCCCCTAGGCCATTCCAGTTATTGGTTTCGAGTATCTGACCAGCGAAAATTTTGATGGTTTCTCAACCATTCCTTAAGTCCACACTTCCATATCTCGCAAACGGATTGGCGAACTCGAGAAATTCCTGTTGCATGTGAAAGTAGAAACTCGCCCGATTACAACGGTGTGTGTATTTTTCCCCTAGGCTTTTGTAGTTATTGGTTTCGGGTATCAGAATTTCGAAAATTTTGATGGTTTCTCAACCATTCCTTAACTTCAAACTCCCACATCTCACGAACGGGTTGACGAACTCGAGAAATTCCTGTTGCATCTGAAAGTAGAAACTCGCCCGATTACAAAGGTGTGTGTACTTTTCCCCTAGACCACTCCAGTTACTGGTTTCGAGTATCAGACTTTCGAAAATTTTGATGGTTTCTCAACCATTCCGTAACTTCACACTTCCATATCTCGCGAACGGATTGACGAACTCGAGAATTTCCTGTTGCATCTGAAAGCAGAAACTCGCCCAATTATAACGGTATGTGCATTTTTGCCCTAGATCATAGTAGTTATTGTTTTCGAGTATCAGACTTGCGAAAATTTTGATGGTTTCTCAAGCATTCCTTAACTTCAAATTCCCATATCTCGCGAACGGATTGACGAACTCGATTATTTCCTGTTGCAACTGAAAGTAGAAAGTCGACCGATTACAATGGTGTGTGTACTTTTCCCCTAGGCCATTCCAGTTATTCGTTTCTAGCATCTGAATTGCGAAAATTTTGATGGTTTCTCAACCATTCCTTAACTTCATACTCCCATATCTCGCGAACGGATTGACGAACTCGAGAAATTCCTTTTGTATCTGAAAGTAGAAACTCGCCCGATTACAATGGTGTGTGTACTTTTCCCCTGGGCCATTCCAGTTATTCGTTTCTAGCATCTGAATTGCGAAAATTTTGATGGTTTCTCAACCATTCCTTAACTTCATACGCCTATATCTCGCGAACGGATTGACGAACTCGAGAAATTCCTGTTGTATCTGAAAGTAGAAACTCGCCCGATTACAATGGTTTGTGTACTTTTCCCCTAGGCCATTCCAGTTATTGGTTTCGAGTATCAGACCAGCGAAAACTTTGATGGTTTCTCAGCCATTCCTTAACATCAAACTCCCATATCTCGCGAACGGATTGACGAACTCGAGAAATTCCTGTTGCATCTGAAAGTGGAAACTCGACCGGTTACAACGGTATGTGTATTTTTCCCCTAGGCGATTCCAGTTATTGGTTTCGAGTATCAGACCAGCGAAAATTTTGATGGTTTCTCAACCATACCTTAACTTCAAACTCCCATATCTCGCGAACGGTTTGACGAACTCGATTATTTCCTGTTGCATCTGAAAGCAGAAACTCGCCCGATTACAATGGTGTGTGTACTTTCTCCCTAGGCCACTCCAGTTATTGTTATCGAATATCAGACTTGCGAAAGTTTTGATGGTTTCTCAACTATCTCTTAACTCCCAACTCCGACATTTCGCGAACGGATTGACGATTCCGAATAATTTCTATTGCATCTGAAAGTAGAAACTCTCCCAATTACAACGGTGTGTGTATTTCGCCCCTAGGCCATTGTAGTTATTGGTTTCGCGTATCAGACTTGCGAAAATTTTGATGGTTTTTCAAACATTCCTTAAGTTCAAACTCCCATATCTCGCGAACGGGTTGACGAACTCGAGAAGTTCCTGTTGCATCTGAAAGTAGAAACACGCCCGATTACAATGGTGTGTGTACTTTTCCCCTAGACCATTCCAGCCATTGGTTTCGATTATCAGACTTGCGGAAATTTTGATGGTTTCTCAACCATTCCTTAACTTCAAACTTCCATATCTCGTGAACGGATTGACGAACTCGAGAAATTCCTGTTGCATCTGAAAGTAGAAACTATCCTAATTACAAAGGTATGTGTGTTTTTCCCCTGGGCCATTGTAGTTATTGGTTTCGAGTATCACACTTGCGAAAATTTTGATGGCTTCTCAACCAATCCGTATCTTCAAACTCCCATATCTCGCGAACGGGTTGACGAACTCGAGAAATTCCTGTTGCATCTGAAAGTAGAAACTCGCCCGATTACAAAGGTGTGTGTACTTTTCCCCTAGACCATTCCAGTTACTGGTTTCGAGTATCAGACATTCGAAAATTTTGATGGTTTCTCAACCATTCCGTAACTTCACACTTCCATATCTCGCGATCGGATTGACGAACTCGAGAATTTCCTGTTGCATATGAAAGCAGATACTCGCCCAATTATAACGGTATGTGCATTTTTGCCCTAGATCATAGTAGTTATTGTTTTCGAGTATCAGACTTGCGAAAATTTTGATGGTTTCTCAAGCATTCCTTAACTTCAAACTCCCATATCTCGCGAACGGATTGACGAAATCGATTATTTCCCGTTGCATCTGAAAGTAGAAAGTCGACCGATTACAATGGTGTGTGTACTTTTCCCCTAGGCCATTCCAGTTATTCGTTTCTAGCATCTGAATTGCGAAAATTTTGATGGTTTCTCAACCATTCCTTAACTTCATACACCCATATCTCGCGAACGGATTGACGAACTCGAGAAATTCCTGTTGCATCTGAAAATGGAAACTCGCCCGATTAGAATGGTATGTGTATTTTTCCCGTAGGCCTTTGTATTTATTGGTTTCGAGTATCAGACTTGCGAAAATTTTGATGGTTTCTCAACCATTCCTTAACTTCAAACTCCCATATCTCGCGAACGGATTGACGAACTCCATTAATTCCTGTTGCGTCTGAAAGTAGAATCTAGCCCGATTACAATGGTGTGTGTACTTTTCCCATAGGCCATTCCAGTTATTGGTTTCGAGTATCAGACCAGCGAAAATTTTGATGGTTTCCCAACCATTCCTTAACATCAAACTCCCATATCTCGCGAACGGATTGACGAACTCGAGAAATTCCTGTTGCATCTGAAAGTGGAAACTCGACCGGTTACAACGGTATGCGCATTTTTGCCCTAGGCCATAGGAGTTATTGCTTTCGAGTATCAGACTTGCGAAAATTTTGATGGTTCCTCAACCATTCCTTAACTTCAAACTCCCATATCTCGCGAACGGATTGAGGAACTCGAGAAATTCCTGTTGCATCTGAAAGTAGAAACTCTCCCGATTACAACGGTATGTGTACTTTCCCCGTAGGCCACTCCAGTTAATGTTATCGAATATCAGACTTGCGAAAGTTTTGATGGTTTCTCAACCATCTCTTAACTCCCAACTCCGACATTTCGCGAACGGATTGACGAATCAGAATAATTTCTGTTGCATCTGAAAGTAGAAACTCTCCCAATTACAACGGTATGTGTATTTTATCCGTAGGCCATTGTAGTTATTGGTTTCGAGTATCAGACTTGCGAAAATTTTGATGGTTTCTCAACCATTCCTTAACTTCATACTCCCATATCTGGCGAACGGATTGACGAACTCCATTAATTCCTGTTGCATCTGAAAGTAGAAACTCGCCCAATTACAATGGTGTGTGTACTTTTCCCCTAGGCCATTCCAGTTATTGGTTTCGAGTATCAGACCAGCGAAAATTTTGATGGTTTCTCAACCATTCCTTAACATCAAACTCCCATATCTCGCGAACGGATTGACGAACTCGAGAAATTCCTGTTGCATCTGAAAGTGGAAACTCGACCGGTTACAACGGTATGTGTATTTTTCCCCTAGGCCATTCCAGTTATTGTTATCGAATATCAGACTTGCGAAAGTTTTGATGGTTTCTCAACCATTCCTTAACATCAAACTCCCATATCTCGCGAACGGATTGACGAACTCGAGAAATTCCTGTTGCATCTGAAAGTGGAAACTCGACCGGTTACAACGGTATGCGCATTTTTGCCCTAGGCCATAGGAGTTATTGATTTCGAGTATCAGACTTGCGAAAATTTTGATGGTTCCTCAACCATTCCTTCATTTCAAACTCCCATATCTCGCGAACGGATTGAGGAACTCGAGAAATTCCTGTTGCATCTGAAAGTAGAAACTCTCTCGATTACAACGGTATGTGTACTTTCCCCCTAGGCCACTCCAGTTATTGTTAACGAATATCAGACTTGCGAAAGTTTTGATGGTTTCTCAACCATTCCTTAACTCCCAACTCCGACATTTCGCGAACGGATTGACGAATCCGAATAATTTCTGTTGCATCTGAAAGTAGGAACTCTCCCAATTACAACGGTATGTGTATTTTATCCGTAGGCCATTGTAGTTATTGGTTTCGAGTATCAGACTTGCGAAAATTTTGATGGTTTCTCATCCATTCCTTAACTTCAAACTCCCATATCTCGCGAACGGATTGACGAACTCGAGAAATTCCTGTTGCGTGTGAAAGTAGAAACTCGCCCGATTACAACGGTATGTGTATTTTTCCCCTAGGGCTTTGTAGTTATTGGTTTCGAGTATCAGACGTTCGAAAATTTTGATGGTTTCTCAAGCATTCCTTAACTTCAAACTCCCACATCTCACGAACGGGTTGACGAACTCGAGAAATTCCTGTTGCATCTGAAAGTAGAAACTCGCCCGATTACAAAGGTGTGTGTACTTTTCCCCTAGACCACTCCAGTTACTGGTTTCGAGTATCAGACTTTCGAAAATTTTGATGGTTTCTCAACCATTCCGTAACTTCACACTTCCATATCTCGCGAACGGATTGACGAACTCGAGAATTTCCTGTTGCATCTGAAAGCAGAAACTCGCCCAATTATAACGGTATGTGCATTTTTGCCCTAGATCATAGTAGTTATTGGTTTCGAGTATCAGACTTGCGAAAATTTTGATGGTTTCTCATCCATTCCTTAACTTCAAATTCCCATATCTCGCGAACGGATTGACGAACTCGATTATTTCCTGTTGCAACTGAAAGTAGAAAGTCGACCGATTACAATGGTGTGTGTACTTTTCCCCTAGGCCATTCCAGTTATTCGTTTCTAGCATCTGAATTGCGAAAATTTTGATGGTTTCTCAACCATTCCTTAACTTCATACTCCCATATCTCGCGAACGGATTGCCGAACTCGAGAAATTCCTGTTGTATCTGAAAGTAGAAACTCGCCCGATTACAATGGTGTGTGTACTTTTCCCCTGGGCCATTCCAGTTATTCGTTTCTAGCATCTGAATTGCGAAAATTTTGATGGTTTCTCAACCGTTCCTTAACTTCATACGCCCATATCTCGCGAACGGATTGACGAACTCGAGAAATTCCTGTTGTATCTGAAAGTAGAAACTCGCCCGATTACAATGGTGTGTGTACTTTTCCCCTAGGCCATTCCAGTTATTGGTTTCGAGTATCAGACCAGCGAAAACTTTGATGGTTTCTCAGCCATTCCTTAACATCAAACTCCCATATCTCGCGAACGGATTGACGAACTCGAGAAATTCCTGTTGCATCTAAAAGTGGAAACTCGACCGGTTACAACGGTATGTGTATTTTTCCCCTAGGCGATTCCAGTTATTGGTTTCGAGTATCAGACCAGCGAAAATTTTGATGGTTTCTCAACCATTCCTTAACTTCAAACTCCCATATCTCGCGAACGGATTGACGAACTCGATTATTTCCTGTTGCATCTGAAAGCAGAAACTCGCCCGATTACAATGGTGTGTGTACTTTCTCCCTAGGCCACTCCAGTTATTGTTATCGAATATCAGACTTGCGAAAGTTTTGATGGTTTCTCAACTATCTCTTAACTCCCAACTCCGACATTTCGCGAACGGATTGACGATTCCGAATAATTTCTATTGCATCTGAAAGTAGAAACTCTCCCAATTACAACGGTGTGTGTATTTCGCCCCTAGGCCATTGTAGTTATTGTTTTCGAGTATCAGACTTGCGAAAATTTTGATGGTTTCTCAAGCATTCCTTAACTTCCAACTCCCATATCTCGCGAACGGATTGACGAACTCGATTATTTCCTGTTGCATCTGAAAGTAGAAAGTCGACCGATTACAATGGTGTGTGTACTTTTCCCCTAGGCCATTCCAGTTATTCGTTTCTAGCATCTGAATTGCGAAAATTTTGATGGTTTCTCAACCATTCCTTAACTTCATACACCCATATCTCGCGAACGGATTGACGAACTCGAGAAATTCCTGTTGCATCTGAAAATGGAAACTCGCCCGATTAGAATGGTATGTGTATTTTTCCCGTAGGCCTTTGTATTTATTGGTTTCGAGTACCAGATTTGCGAAAATTTTGATGGTTTCTCAACCATTCCTTAACTTCAAACTCCCATATCTCGCGAACGGATTGACGAACTCCATTAATTCCTGTTGCGTCTGAAAGTAGAATCTAGCCCGATTACAATGGTGTGTGTACTTTTCCCATAGGCCATTCCAGTTATTGGTTTCGAGTATCAGACCAGCGAAAATTTTGATGGTTTCTCAACCATTCATTAACTTCAAACTCCCATATCTCGCGAACGGATTGACGAACTCGAGAAATTCCTGTTGTATCTGAAAGTAGAAACTCGCCCGATTACAATGGTGTGTGTACTTTTCCCCTAGGCCATTCCAGTTATTGGTTTCGAGTATCAGACCAGCGAAAATTTTGATGGTTTCTCAACCATTCCTTAACATCAAACTCCCATATCTCGCGAACGGATTGACGAACTCGAGAAATTCCTGTTGCATCTGAAAGTGGAAACTCGACCGGTTACAACGGTATGCGCATTTTTGCCCTAGGCCATAGGAGTTATTGCTTTCGAGTATCAGACTTGCGAAAATTTTGATGGTTCCTCAACCATCTCTTAACTCCCAACTCCGACATTTCGCGAACGGATTGACGAATCAGAATAATTTCTGTTGCATCTGAAAGTAGAAACTCTCCCAATTACAACGGTATGTGTATTTTATCCGTAGGCCATTGTAGTTATTGGTTTCGAGTATCAGACTTGCGAAAATTTTGATGGTTTCTCAACCATTCCTTAACTTCATACTCCCATATCTCGCGAACGGATTGACGAACTCCATTAATTCCTGTTGCATCTGAAAGTAGAAACTCGCCCGATTACAATGGTGTGTGTACTTTTCCCCTAGGCCATTCCAGTTATTGGTTTCGAGTATCAGACCAGCGAAAATTTTGATGGTTTCTCAACCATTCCTTAACATCAAACTCCCATATCTCGCGAACGGATTGACGAACTCGAGAAATTCCTGTTGCATCTGAAAGTGGAAACTCGACCGGTTACAACGGTATGTGTATTTTTCCCCTAGGCCATTCCAGTTATTGTTATCGAATATCAGACTTGCGAAAGTTTTGATGGTTTCTCAACCATCTCTTAACTCCCAACTCCGACATTTCGCGAACGGATTGACGAATCCGAATAATTTCTGTTGCATCTGAAAGCAGAAACTCTCCCAATTACAACGGTGTGTTTATTTCGCCCCTAGGCCATTGTAGTTATTGGTTTCGCGTATCAGACTTGCGAAAATTTTGATGGTTTTTCAAACATTCCTTAACTTCAAACTCCCATATCTCGCGAACGGATTGACGAACTCGAGAAATTCGTGTTGCATCTGAAAGCAGAAACTCTCCCAATTACAACGGTATGTGTATTTTTGCCCTAGGCCATAGTAGTTATTGGTTTCGAGTATCAGTCTTGCGAAAATTGTGATGGTTTCTCAACCATTCCTTAACTTCAAACTCCCATATCTCGCGAACGGATTGACGAACTCGAGAAATTCCTGTTGCATCTGAAAGTAGAAACCCGCCCGATTACAATGGTATGCGTACTTTTCCCCTGGGCCTTTCCAGTTGTTGGTTTCGAGTATCAGATTTGCGAAAATTTTGATGGTTTCTCAACCATTCTTTAACTTCAATCTCCCATATCTCGCGAACGGATCGACGAACTCGAGAAATTCCTGTTGCATGTGGAAGTAGAAACTCGCCCGATTACAACGGTATGCGCATTTTTGCCCTAGGCCATAGAAGTTATTGATTTCGAGTAGCAGACTTGCGAAAATTTTGATGGTTCCTCAACCATTCCTTAACATCAAACTCCCATATCTCGCGAACGGATTGACGAACTCGAGAAATTCCTGTTGCATCTGAATGTAGAAACTCGCCCGATTACAAAGGTATGTGTACTTTTCCCCTAGGCCATTCCTGTTATTGGTTTCGAGTATCAGACCAGCGAATATTATCATAGTTCCTCAACCATTCCTTAAGTTCAAACTCCCACATCTCGCGAACGGATTGACGAATTCGTGAAATTCCTGTTGTATCTGAAAGTAGAAACTCGCCCGATTACAATGGAGTGTGTACTTTTCCCCTAGGCCATTCCAGTTATTGGTTTCGAGTATCAGACCAGCGAAAATTTTGTTGGTTTCTCAACCATTCCTTAAATCCACACTTCCATATCTCGCGAACGGATTGACGAACTCGAGAAATTCCTGTTGCATCTGAAAGTAGAAACTCTCCCAATTACAACGGTATATGTATTTTGCCCGTAGGCCATTGTAGTTATTGGTTTCGGGTATCAGACTTGCGAAAATTTTGATGGTTTCTCAACCATTCCTTAACTTCAAACTTCCATATCTCGCGAACGGATTGACGAACTCGAGAAATTCCTGTTGCATCTGAAAGTAGAAACTCTCCTAATTGCAAAGGTATGTGTGTTATTCACCTGGGCAATTGTAGTTATTGGTTTCGAGTATCACACTTGCGAAAATTTTGATGGCTTCTCAACCAATCCGTATCTTCAAACTCCCATATCTCGCGAACGGGTTGACGAACTCGAGAAATTCCTGTTGCATCTGAAAGTAGAAACTCGCCCGATTACAAAAGTGTGTGTACTTTTCCCCTAGACCATTCCAGTTACTGGTTTCGAGTATCAGACCAGCGAATATTTTGATGGTTCTTCAACCATTCCTTAACTTCAAACTCCTATATCTCGCGAACGGATTGACGAACTCGAGAAGTTCCTGTTGCATCAGAAAGTAGAAACTCTCCCAATTACAACGGTATGTGTATTTTCCCCTGGGCCATTGTTGTTATTGGTTTCGAGTATCAGACTTGCGAAAATTTTGATGGTTTCTCAACTATTCCGTAACTTCAAACTCCCATATCTCGCGAACGGGTTGACGAACTCGAGAAATTCCTGTTGCATGTGAAAGTAGAAACTCTCCCAATTACAACGGTATGTGTGTTTTTCCCCTAGACCATTCCAGCTATTGGTTTCGATTATCAGACTTGCGAATATATTGATGGTTTCTCAACCATTCCTTCACTTCACACTTCCATATCTCGCGAACGGTTTGACGAACTCGAGAAATTCCTGTTGCATGTGAAAGTAGAAACTCGCCCGATTACAATGGTTTGTGTATTTTTCCCCTAGGCCTTTGTCGTTATTGGTTTCGAGTATCAGACTTTCGAAAATTTTGATGGTTTCCCAACCATTCCGTAACTTCACACTTCCATATCTCGCGAACGGATTGACGAACTCGAGAATTTCCTATTGCATCAGAAAGCAGAAACTCGCCCGAGTACAATGGTGTGTGTACTTTTCCCCTAGGCCATTCCAGTTATTGATTTCGAGTATCAGACCAGCGAAAATTTTGATGGTTTCTCAACCATTCCTTAACTTCGCACTTCCATATCTCGCGATCGGATTGACGAACTCGAGAATTTCCTATTGCATCTGAAAGCAGAAACTCGCCCGATTACAACGGTATGTGTATTTTTGCCCTAGGCAATAGTAGTTATTGGTTTCGAGTATCAGACTTGCGAAAATTGTGATGGTTTCTCAACCATTCCTTAACTTCAAACTCCCATATCTCGCGAACGGATTGACGAACTCGAGAAATTCCTGTTGCATCTGAAAGCAGAAACTCGCCCGATTACATGGGTATGTGTGTTTTCCCCGTAGGCCTTTGTAGTTATTGGTTTCGAGTATCAGATTTGCGAAAATTTTGATGGTTTCTCAACTATTCCGTAACTTCAAACTCCCATATCTCGCGAACGGGTTGACGAACTCGAGAAATTCCTGTTGGATGTGAAAGTAGAATCTCGCCCGATTACAACGGTATGTGTATTTTTCCCCTAGGCATTTGTAGTTATTTGTTTCGAGTATCAGACTTGCGAAAATTTTAATGGTTTCTCAAGCATTTCTTAACTTCAAACTCCCATATCTCGCGAACGGATTGACGAACTCGAGAAATTCCTGTTGCATCTGAAAGTAGAAACTCGCCCAATTATAACGGTATGTGCATTTTTGCCCTAGATCATAGTAGATATTGTTTTCGAGTATCGGACTTGCGAAAATTTTGATGGTTTCTGAAGCATTCCTTAACTTCAAACTCCCATATCTCGCGAACGGATTGACGAACTCGAGAAATTCCTGTTGCATCTGAATGTAGAAACTCTCCCAATTACAACGGTATGTGTATTTTTCCCGTAGGCCTTTGTAGTTATTGGTTTCGAGTATCAGACTTGCGAAAATTTTGATAGTTTCTCAACCATTCCTTAACTTCAAACTCCCACATCTCACGAACGGGTTGACGAACTCGAGAAATTCCTGTTGCATCTGAAAGTAGAAACTCGCCCGATTACAAAGGTGTGTGTACTTTTCCCCTAGACCACTCCAGTTACTGGTTTCGAGTATCAGACTTTCGAAAATTTTGATGGTTTCTCAACCATTCCGTAACTTCACACTTCCATATCTCGCGAACGGATTGACGAACTCGAGAAATTCCTGTTGTATCTGAAAGTAGAAACTCGCCCGATTACAATGGTGTGTGTACTTTTCCCCTGGGCCATTCCAGTTATTCGTTTCTAGCATCTGAATTGCGAAAATTTTGATGGTTTCTCAACCATTCCTTAACTTCATACGCCCATATCTCGCGAACGGATTGACGAACTCGAGAAATTCCTGTTGTATCTGAAAGTAGAAACTCGCCCGATTACAATGGTGTGTGTACTTTTCCCCTAGGCCATTCCAGTTATTGGTTTCGAGTATCAGACCAGCGAAAATTTTGATGGTTTCTCAACCATTCCTTAACTTCAAACTCCCATATCTCGCGAACGGATTGACGAACTCGATTATTTCCTGTTGCATCTGAAAGCAGAAACTCGCCCGATTACAATGGTGTGTGTACTTTCTCCCTAGGCCACTCCAGTTATTGTTATCGAATATCAGACTTGCGAAAGTTTTGATGGTTTCTCAACTATCTCTTAACTCCCAACTCCGACATTTCGCGAACGGATTGACGATTCCGAATAATTTCTATTGCATCTGAAAGTAGAAACTCTCCCAATTACAACGGTGTGTGTATTTCGCCCCTAGGCCATTGTAGTTATTGGTTTCGCGTATCAGAATTGCGAAAATTTTGATGGTTTCTCAACCATTCCTTAAATTCAAACTCCCACATCTCGCGAACGGATTGACGAACTCCATTAATTTCTGTTGCGTCTGAAAGTAGAATCTAGCCCGATTACAATGGTGTGTGTACTTTTCCCATAGGCCATTCCAGTTATTGGTTTCGAGTATCAGGCCAGCGAAAATTTTGATGGTTTCTCAACTATTCATTAACTTCAAACTCCCATATCTCGCGATCGGATTGACGAACTCGAGAATTTCCTGTTGCATCTGAAAGCAGAAACTCGCCCAATTATAACGGTATGTGCATTTTTGCCCTAGATCATAGTAGATATTGTTTTCGAGTATTGGACTTGCGAAAATTTTGATGGTTTCTCAAGCATTCCTTAACTTCAAATTCCCATATCTCGCGAACGGATTGACGAACTCGATTATTTCCTGTTGCAACTGAAAGTAGAAAGTCGACCGATTACAATGGTGTGTGTACTTTTCCCCTAGGCCATTCCAGTTATTCGTTTCTAGCATCTGAATTGCGAAAATTTTGATGGTTTTTCAAACATCCCTTAAGTTCAAACTCCCATATCTCGCGAACGGGTTGACGAACTCGAGAAATTCCTGTTGCATCTGAAAGTAGAAACACGCCCGATTACAATGGTGTGTGTACTTTTCCCCTAGACCATTCCAGCCAATGGTTTCGATTATCAGACTTGCGGAAATTTTGATGGTTTCTCAACCATTCCTTAACTTCAAACTTCCATATCTCGCGAACGGATTGACGAACTCGAGAAATTCCTGTTGCATCTGAAAGTAGAAACTATCCTAATTACAAAGGTATGTGTGTTTTTCCCCTGGGCCATTGTAGTTATTGGTTTCGAGTATCACACTTGCGAAAATTTTGATGGCTTCTCAACCAATCCGTATCTTCAAACTCCCATATCTCGCGAACGGGTTGACGAACTCGAGAAATTCCTGTTGCATCTGAAAGTAGAAACTCGCCCGATTACAAAGGTGTGTGTACTTTTCCCCTAGACCATTCCAGTTACTGGTTTCGAGTATCAGACATTCGAAAATTTTGATGGTTTCTCAACCATTCCGTAACTTCACACTTCCATATCTCGCGATCGGATTGACGAACTCGATTATTTCCTGTTGCATCTGAAAGTAGAAAGTCGACCGATTACAATGGTGTGTGTACTTTTCCCCTAGGCCATTCCAGTTATTCGTTTCTAGCATCTGAATTGCGAAAATTTTGATGGTTTCTCAACCATTCCTTAACTTCATACACCCATATCTCGCGAACGGATTGACGAACTCGAGAAATTCCTGTTGCATCTGAAAATGGAAACTCGCCCGATTAGAATGGTATGTGTATTTTTCCCGTAGGCCTTTGTATTTATTGGTTTCGAGTATCAGATTTGCGAAAATTTTGATGGTTTCTCAGCCATTCCTTAACTTCAAACTCCCATATCTCGCGAACGGATTGACGAACTCCATTAATTCCTGTTGCGTCTGAAAGTAGAATCTAGCCCGATTACAATGGTGTGTGTACTTTTCCCATAGGCCATTCCAGTTATTGGTTTCGAGTATCAGACCAGCGAAAATTTTGATGGTTTCTCAACCATTCATTAACTTCAAACTCCCATATCTCGCGAACGGATTGACGAACTCAAGAAATTCCTGTTGTATCTGAAAGTAGAAACTCGCCCGATTACAATGGTGTGTGTACTTTTCCCCTAGGCCATTCCAGTTATTGGTTTCGAGTATCAGACCAGCGAAAATTTTGATGGTTTCTCAACCATTCCTTAACTTCAAACTCCCATATCTCGCGAACGGATTGACGAACTCGAGAAATTCCTGTTGCATCTGAAAGTAGAAACCCGCCCGATTACAATGGTATGCGTACTTTTCCCCTGGGCCTTTCCAGTTGTTGGTTTCGAGTATCAGATTTGCGAAAATTTTGATGGTTTCTCAACCATTCTTTAACTTCAATCTCCCATATCTCGCGAACGGATCGACGAACTCGAGAAATTCCTGTTGCATGTGGAAGTAGAAACTCGCCCGATTACAACGGTATGCGCATTTTTGCCCTAGGCCATAGGAGTTATTGATTTCGAGTAACAGACTTGCGAAAATTTTGATGGTTCCTCAACCATTCCTTAACATCAAACTCCCATATCTCGCGAACGGATTGACGAACTCGAGAAATTCCTGTTGCATCTGAATGTAGAAACTCGCCCGATTACAAAGGTATGTGTACTTTTCCCCTAGGCCATTCCTGTTATTGGTTTCGAGTATCAGACCAGCGAATATTATCATAGTTCCTCAACCATTCCTTAAGTTCAAACTCCCACATCTCGCGAACGGATTGACGAATTCGTGAAATTCCTGTTGTATCTGAAAGTAGAAACTCGCCCGATTGCAATGGAGTGTGTACTTTTCCCCTAGGCCATTCCAGTTATTGGTTTCGAGTATCAGACCAGCGAAAATTTTGTTGGTTTCTCAACCATTCCTTAAATCCACACTTCCATATCTCGCGAACGGATTGACGAACTCGAGAAATTCCTGTTGCATCTGAAAGTAGAAACTCTCCTAATTGCAAAGGTATGTGTGTTATTCACCTGGGCAATTGTAGTTATTGGTTTCGAGTATCACACTTGCGAAAATTTTGATGGCTTCTCAACCAATCCGTATCTTCAAACTCCCATATCTCGCGAACGGGTTGACGAACTCGAGAAATTCCTGTTGCATCTGAAAGTAGAAACTCGCCCGATTACAAATGTGTGTGTACTTTTCCCCTAGACCATTCCAGTTACTGGTTTCGAGTATCAGACCAGCGAAAATTTTGATGGTTTCTCAACCATTCCTTAACTTCGCACTTCCATATCTCGCGATCGGATTGACGAACTCGAGAATTTCCTATTGCATCTGAAAGCAGAAACTCGCCCGATTACAACGGTATGTGTATTTTTGCCCTAGGCAATAGTAGTTATTGGTTTCGAGTATCAGACTTGCGAAAATTGTGATGGTTTCTCAACCATTCCTTAACTTCAAACTCCCATATCTCGCGAACGGATTGACGAACTCGAGAAATTCCTGTTGCATCTGAAAGCAGAAACTCGCCCAATTATAACGGTATGTGCATTTTTGCCCTAGGCCATAGTAGTTATTGGATTCGAGAATCAGACTCGCGAAAATTTTGATGATTTCTCAACCATGGCTTAACTTCAAACTCCCATATCTCGCGTACGCATTGACGAACTCGAGAAATTACAGTTGTATCTGAAAGTAGAAACTCGCCCGATTACAATGGTGTGTGTACTTTTCCCATAGGCCATTCCAGTTATTGGTTTCGAGTATCAGACCAGCGAAAATTTTGATGGTTTCTCAACCATTCCTTCACTTCACACTTCCATATCTCGCGAACGGATTGACGAACTCGAGAATTTCCTATTGCATCTGAAAGCAGAAACTCGCCCGATTACAACGGTATGTGTATTTTTGCCCTAGGCCATAGTAGTTATTGGATTCGAGAATCAGACTCGCGAAACTTTTGATGATTTCTCAACCATGCCTTAAGTTCAAACTCCCATATCTCCCGAACGCATTGACGAACTCGAGAATTTCCTATTGCATTTGAAAGGAGAAACTCGCCCGATTACAACGGTGTGTGTACTTTTCCCCTAGGCAATTCCAGTTATTGGTTTCGAGTATCCGACTTGCGAAAATTTTGAAGGTTTCTCAACCATTCCTTAACTTCAAACTCCCATTTCTCGCGAACGGATTGACAAACTCGAGAATTTCCTATTGCATTTGAAAGGAGAAACTCGCCCGATTACAACGGTGTGTGTACTTTTCCCCTAGGCCATTACAGTTGTTGGTTTCGAGTATCAGACCAGCGAAAGTTTTGATGGTTTCTCAAGCATTCATTAACTTCAAACTTCCATATCTCGCGATCGGATTGACGAACTCGAGAATTTCCTATTGCATCTGAAAGCAGAAGCTCGCCCGATTACAACGGTATGTTTATTTTTGCCCTAGGCCATAGTAGTTATTGGATTCGAGTATCAGACTCGCGAAAATTTTGATGATTACTCAACCAATCCTTATCTTCAAACTCCCATATCTCGCGATCGCATTGACGAACTCTAGAAATTCCTGTTGTATCTGAAAGTAGAAACTCGCCCGATTACAATGGTGTGTGTACTTTTCCCCTAGGCCATTCCAGTTAGTGGTTTCGAGTATCGGACCAGCGAAAATTTTGATGGTTTCTCAACCACTCCTTAACTTCAAACTCCCATATCTCGCGAACGGATTGACGAACTCTAGAAACTCCTGTTGCATCTGAAAGTAGAAACTCGCCCGATTACAAGGGTATGTGTGTTTTCCCCGTAGGCCTTTGTAGTTATTGGTTTCGAGTATCAGATTTGCGAAAATTTTGATGGTTTCTCAACCATTCCTTCACTTCACACTTCCATATCTCGCGAACGGATTGACGAACACGAGAATTGCCTATTGCATCTGAAAGGAGAAACTCGCCCGATTGCAACGGTGTGTGTTCTTTTCCCCAAGGCCATTCCGGTTGTTGGTTTCGAGTATCAGACATGCGAAAATTTTGATGGTTCCTCAAGCATTCCTTAACTTCAAACTTCCATATACCGCGATCGGATTGACGAACTGGAGAATTTCCTATTGCATCTGAAAGCAGAAACTCGCTCGATTACAACGGTATGTGTATTTTTCCCCTAGGCCATTGCAGTTATTGGTTTCGAGAATCAGACTTGCGAGAATTTTGATGGTTTCTCAACCATTCCTTAAATTCAGACTCCCATTTCTCGCGAACGGATTGACGAACTCGAGAAATTCCTGCTGTATCTGAAAGTAGAAACTCGCCCGATTACAATGGTATGTGTACTTTTTCCCTAGGCCATTCCACATATTGGTTTCGAGTATCAGACCAGCGAAAATTTTGATGGTTTCTCAACCATTCCTTAACTTCAAACTCCCATATCTCGCGAACGGATTGACGAACGCGAGAAATTCCTGTTGCATGTGAAAGTAGAATCTCGCCCGATTACAACGGTATGTGTATTTTTCCCCTAGGCATTTGTAGCTATTGGTTTCGAGTATCAGACTTGCGAAAATTTTGATGGTTTCCCAACCATTCCGTAACTTCACACTTCCATATCTCGCGAACGGATTGACGAACTCGAGAATTTCCTATTGCATCTGAAAGCAGAAACTCGCCCGAGTACAATGGTGTGTGTACTTTTCCCCTAGGCCATTCCAGTTATTGATTTCGAGTAACAGACCAGCGAAAATTTTGATGGTTTCTCAACCATTCCTTAAATTCAAACTCCCATATCTCGCGAACGGATTGACCAACTCGAGAAATTCCTGTTGCATCTGAAAGTAGAAACACGCCCGATTACAACGGTATGTGTATTTTTCCCCTAGGGCATTGAAGTTATTGGTTTCGAGTGTCAGACTTGCAAAAATTTTGATGGTTTCCCAACAATTCCTTAAATTCCAACTCCCATATCTCGCGATCGGATTGACGAACTCGAGAATTTCCTATTGCATCTGAAAGCAGAAACTCGCCCGATTACAACGTTATGTTTATTTTTGCCCTAGGCCATAGTAGTTATTGGATTCGAATATCAGACTCGCGAAAATTTTGATGATTACTCTACCATTCCTTAACTTCAAACTCCCATATCTCGCGAACGCATTGACGAACTCTAGAAATTCCTGTTGTATCTGAAACTAGAAACTCGCCCGATTACAATGGTGTGTGTGTTT
This sequence comes from Ptiloglossa arizonensis, assembly GCF_051014685.1. Lineage (NCBI taxonomy): Eukaryota > Metazoa > Arthropoda > Insecta > Hymenoptera > Colletidae > Ptiloglossa > Ptiloglossa arizonensis. The sequence continues at coordinate 854,536 of NW_027478501.1, forward strand.
TCCCCGTAGGCCTTTGTAGTTATTGGTTTCGAGTATCAGATTTGCGAAAATTTTGATGGTTTCTCAACCATTCCTTAACTTCACACTTCCACATCTCGCGAACGGATTGACGAACTCGAGAAATTCCTGTTGCATCTGAAAGTGGAAACTCGCCCGATTACAACGGTATGTGTATTTTTCCCCTAGGCCATTGTAGTTATTGGTTTCTAGCATCAGAATTGCGAAAATTTTGATGGTTTCTCAAGCATTCCATAACTTCAAACTCCCATATCGCGCGAAGGGATTGACGAACTCGTGAAATTCCTGTTGCATCTGAAAGCAAAAACTCGCCCGATTACAACGGTATGCGTATTTTCCCCTAGGCCATTGTAGTTATTGGTTTCTAGCATCAGAATTGCGAAAATTTTGATGGTTTCTCAAGCATTCCTTAACTTCAAACTCCCATGTCTCGCGAACGGAATGACGAACTCGAGAAATTCCTGTTGCATCTGAAAGTGGAAACTCGCCCGATTACAAAGGTATGTGCATTTTTCCCCTATGCCTTTGTAGTTATTGGTTTCGCGTGTCAGACTTGCGAAAATTTTGATGGTTTCACAACCATTTCTTAACTTCAAACTGCCATATCTCGCGAACGGAATGACGAACTCGAGAAATTCCTGTTGCATCTGAAAGTGGAAACTCGTCCGATTACAAAGGTATGTGCATTTTTCCCCTATGCCTTTGTAGTTATTGGTTTCGAGTATCAGACTTGAGAAAATTTTAATGGTTTCTCAAGCATTCCTTAACTTCAAACTCCCATATCTCGCTAACGGATTGACGAACTCGAGAAATTCCTATTGCATCTGAAAGCAGAAACTCGTCCGATTACAACGGTATGTGTATTTTTGCCCTAGGCCATAGTAGTTATTGGTTTCGAGTATCAGACTTGCGAAAATTTTGATGCTTTCTCAAGCATTCCTTAACTTCAAACTCCCATACCTCGCGAACGGAATGACGAACTCGAGAAATTCCTGTTGCATCTGAGAGTGGAAACTCGCCCGATTACAAAGGTATGTGCATTTTTCCCCTATGCCTTTGTAGTTATTGGTTTCGAGTATCAGACCTGCGAAAATTTTGATGGTTTCTCAAGCATTCCTTAACTTCAAACTCCCATATCTCGCTAACGGATTGACGAACTCGATAAATTCCTGTTGCATCTGAAAGCAGAAACTCGCCCGATTACAACGGTATGTGTATTTTTGCCCTAGGCCATAGTTGTTATTGGTTTCGAGTATCAGAATTGCGAAAATTTTGATGGTTTCTCAAGCATTCCATAACATCAAACTCCCATATCTGGCAAACGGATTGACGAACTCGAGAAATTCCTATTGCATCTGAAAGCAGAAACTCGCCCGATGACAGAGGTATGTGCATTCTTCCCCTATGCCTTTGTAGTTATTGGTTTCTAGCATCAGAATTGCGAAAATTTTGATGGTTTCTCAACCATTCCTTAACTTCAAACTCCCATGTCTCGCGAACGGAATGACGAACTCGAGAAATTCCTGTTGCATCTGAAAGTGGAAACTCGCCCGATTACAAAGGTATGTGCATTTTTCCCCTATGCCTTTGTAGTTATTGGTTTCGAGTATCAGACTTGCGAAAATTTTGATGGTTTCTCAAGCATTCCTTAACTTCAAACTCCCATATCTCGCTAACGGATTGACGAACTCGAGAAATTCCTGTTGCATCTGAAAGCAGAAACTCGCCCGATTACAACGGTATGTGTATTTTTCCCCTAGGCCATTGTAGTTATTGGTTTCTAGCATCAGAATTGCGAAAATTTTGATGGTTTCTCAACCATTCCTTAACTTCGAACTCCCATATCTCGCGAACGGAATGACGAACTCGAGAAATTCCTGTTGCATCTGAGAGTGGAAACACGCCCGATTACAGAGGTATGTGCATTCTTCCCCTATGCCTTTGTACTTATTGGTTTCGAGTATCAGACTTGCGAAAATTTCGATGGTTTCTCAACCATTCCTTAACTTCAAACTCCCATATCTCTCGAACGGAATGACGAACTCGAGAAATTCCTGTTGCATCTGAAAGCAGAAACTCGCCCGATTTCAACGGTGTGTGCATTTTTGCCCTAGGCCATAGTAGTTATTGGTTTCGAATATCAGACTTACGAAAATTTTGATGGTTTCTCAAGCATTCCATAACTTCAAACTCCCATATCTCGCGAACGGATTGACGAACTCGTGAATTTCCTATTGCATCTGAAAGCAGAAACACGCCCGATTATAACGGTACGTGTATTTTTGACCTAGGCCATTCCAGTTATTGGTTTCGAGTATCAGACCAGCGAAAATTTTGATGGTTTCTCAACCATTCCTTAACTTCAAACTCCCATATCTCACGAACGGAATGACCAACTCGAGAAATTCCTGTTGCATCTGAAAGTAGAAACTCGCACGATTACAATCGTGTGTGTACTTTTCCCCTAGGCCATTCCAGTTATTTGTTTTCGAGTATCAGACATGCGAAAATTTTGATGGTTTCTCAATCATTCCTTAACTTCAAACTTCCATATCTCGCGAACGGATTGACGAACTCGAGAATTTCCTATTGCATCTGAAAGCAGAAACTCGCCCGATTACAACGGTATGTGTATTTTTGCCCTAGGCCATAGTTATTGGTTTCGAGTATCAGACTTGCGAAAATTTTGATGGTTTCTCAACCATTCCTTACCTTCAAATTCCCATGCCTCACGAACGGAATGACGAACTCGAGAAATTCCTGTTGCACCTGAAAGTAGAAACTCGCACGATTACAATGGCGTGTGTACTTTTCCCCTAGGCAATTCCAGTTATTGGTTTCGAGTATCAGACTTGCGAAAATTTTGAAGGCTTCTCAACCATTCCTTAACTTCAATCTCCCATATCTCGCGAATGGATTGACGAACTCGATAAATTCCTGTTGCATCTGAAAGCAGAAACGCGCCCGATTTCAACGGTATGTGCATTTTTGCCCTAGGCCATAGTAGTTATTGGTTTCGAGTATCAGACTTGCGAAAATTTTGATGGTTTCTCAAGCATTCCTTAACTTCAAACTGCCATATCTCGCGAACGGAATGACGAACTCGAGAAATTCCTGTTGCATCTGAAAGTGGAAACTCGTCCGATTACAAAGGTATGTGCATTTCTCCTCTATGCCTTTGTAGTTATTGGTTTCGAGTATCAGACTTGCGAAAATTTTGATGGTTTCTCAACCATTCCTTAACTTCAAACTCCCATTTCTCGCTAACGGATGGACGAACTCGAGATATTCCTGTTGCATCTGAAAGCAGAAACTCGCCCGATTACAACGGTATTTGTATTTTTGCCCTAGGCCATTGTAGTTATTGGTTTCTAGCAACAGAATTGCGAAAATTTTGATGGTTTCTCAACCATTCCTTAACTTCAAACTCCCATGTCTCGCGAACGGAATGACGAACTCGAGAAATTCCTGTTGCATCTGAGAGTGGAAACTCGCCCGATGACAGAGGTATGTGCATTCTTTCCCTATGCCTTTGTAGTTATTGGTTTCTAGCATCAGAATTGCGAAAATTTTGATGGTTTCTCAACCATTCCTTAACTTCAAACTCCCATATCTCGCGATCGGAATGATGAACTGGAGAAATTCCTGTTGCATCTGAAAGCAGAAACTCGCCCGATTACAACGGTACGTGTATTTTTCCCCTAGGCCATTGTAGTTATTGGTTTCGAGTATCAGACTTGCGATAATATTGATGGTTTCTCAAGCATTCCTTAACTTCAAACTCCCATATCTCGCGAACGGATTGACGAACTCGAGAAATTCCTTTTGCATCTGAAAGCAGAAACACGCACGATTACAATGGTGTGTGTACTTTTCCCCTAGGCCATTCGAGTTATTTGTTTTCGAGTATCAGACATGCGAAAATTTTGATGGTTTCTCAATCATTCCTTAACTTCAAACTTCCATATCTCGCGAACGGATTGACGAACTCGAGAATTTCCTATTGCATCTGAAAGTAGAAACTCGCACGATTACAATGGTGTGTGTACTTTTCCCCTAGGCCATTCCAGTTATTTGTTTTCGAGTATCAGACCAGCGAAAATTTTGGTGGTTTCTCAACCATTCCTTAACTTCAAACTTCCATATCTCGCGAACGGATTGACGAACTCGAGAATTTCCTATTGCATCTGAAAGCAGAAACACGCCCGATTATAACGGTACGTGTATTTTTGACCTAGGCCATTCCAGTTATTGGTTTCGATTATCAGACCAGCGAAAATTTTGATGGTTTCTCAAGCATTCCATAACTTCAAACTCCCATATCTCGCGAACGGATTGACGAACTCGAGAAATTCCTGTTGCATCTGAAAGTAGAAACTCGCACTTATACAATGGTGTGTGTACTTTTCCCCTAGGCCATTCCAGTTATTTGTTTTCGAGTATCAGACATGCGAAAATTTTGATGGTTTCTCAATCATTCCTTAACTTCAAACTCCCATATCTCGCGAACGGATTGACGAACTCGAGAAATTCCTGTTGCATCTGAAAGTAGAAACTCGCACTTATACAATGGTGTGTGTACTTTTCCCCTAGGCCATTCCAGTTATTGGTTTCGGGTATCAGACTTGCGATAATATTGATGGTTTCTCAAGCATTCCTTAACTTCAAACTCCCATATCTCGCGAACGGATTGACGAACTCGAGAAACTCCTGTTGCATCTGAAAGCAGAAACTCGCCCGATTTCAACGGTATGTGCATTTTTGCCCTAGGCCATAGTATTTATTGGTTTCGAGCATCAGAATTGCGAAAATTTTGATGGTTTCTCAACCATTCCTTAACTTCAAACTCCCATATCTCACGAACGGAATGACGAACTCGAGAAATTCCTGTTGCATCTGAAAGTAGAAACTCGCACGATTACAATGGTGTGTGTACTTTTCCCCTAGGCCATCCCAGTTATTGGATTCGAGTATCACACTTTCGAAAATTTTGATGGTTTCTCAAGCATTCCATAACTTCTAACTCCATATCTCGCGAACGGATTGACGAACTCGAGAAATTTCTGTTGCATCTGAAAGCAGAAACTCGCCCGATTACAACGGTATGTGTATTTTTCCCCTAGGCCATTGTAGTTATTGGTTTCTAGCATCAGAATTGCGAAAATTTTGATGGTTTCTCAACCATTCCTTAACTTCAAACTCCCATATCTCGCGAACGGAATGACGAACTCGAGAAATTCCTGTTGCATCTGAAAGTAGAAACTCGCACGATTACAATGCCGTGTGTACTTTTTCCCTAGGCAATTCCAGTTATTGGTTTCGAGTATCAGACTTGCGAAAATTTTGAAGGTTTCTCAACCATTCCTTAACTTCATACTCCCATATCTCGCGAACGGATTGATGAACTCGAGAAATTCCTGTTGCATCTGAAAGCAGAAACTCGCCCGATTTCAACGGTATGTGCATTTTGCCCTAGGCCATAGTAGTTATTGGTTTCGAGTATCAGGCTTGCGAAAATTGATGGTTTCTCAAGCATTCCATAACTTCTAACTCCCATATCTCGCGAACGGATTGACGAACTCGAGAAATTCCTGTTGCATCTGAAAGCAGAAACCCGCCCGATTACAACGGTATGTGTATTTTTCCCCTAGGCCTTTGTAGTTATTGGTTTCGAGTATCAGACTTGCGAAAATTTTGATGGTTTCTCAACCATTCCATAACTTCAAACTACCATATCTCGCGAACGGATTGACGAACTCGAGAATTTCCTATTGCATCTGAAAGCAGAAACACGCCCGATTACAACGGTACGTGTATTTTTGACCTAGGCCATTCCAGTTATTGGTTTCGAGTATCAGACCAGCGAAAATTTTGATAGTTTCTCAACCATTCCTTAACTTCAAACTCCCATATCTCACGAACGGAATGACGAACTCGAGAAATTCCTGTTGCATCTGAAAGTAGAAACTCGCACGATTGCAATGGCGTGTGTACTTTTCCCCTAGGCAATTCCAGTTACTGGTTTCGAGTATCAGACTTGCGAAAATTTTGAAGGTTTCTCAACCATTCCTTAACTTCATACTCCAATATCTCGCGAACGGATTGACGAACTCGAGAAATTCCTGTTGCATCTGAAAGCAGAAGCTCGCCCGATTTCAACGGTATGTGGATTTTGCCCTAGGCCATAGTAGTTATTGGTTTCGAGTATCAGGCTTGCGAAAATTGATGGTTTCTCAAGCATTCCATAACTTCTAACTCCCATATCTCGCGAACGGATTGACGAACTCGAGAATTTCCTGTTGCATGTGAAAGTAGAAACTCGCCCGATTACAACGGTATGTGTATTTTTCCCCTAGGGCTTTGTAGTTATTGGTTTCGAGTATCAGACATTCGAAAATTTTGATGGTTTCTCAAGCATTCCTTAACTTCAAACTCCCATATCTCGCGAACGTATTGACGAACTCGAGAAATTCCTGTTGCATCTGAATGTAGAAACACTCCCGATTACAATGGTGTGTGTACTTTTCCCCTAGGCCATTCCAGTTATTCGTTTCTATTATCAGAATTGCGAAAATTTTGATGGTTTCTCAACCATTCCTTAACTTCATACTCCCATATCTCGCGAACGGATTGAAGAACTCGAGAAATTCCTGTTGCATGTGAAAGTAGAGACTCGCCCGATTACAACGGTATGTGTATTTTTCCCCTAGGCCTTCGTAGTTATTGATTTCGAGTATCAGACATTCGAAAATTTTGATGGTTTCTGAAGCATTCCTTAACTTCAAACTCCCATATCTCGCGAACGGATTGACGAACTCGAGAAATTCCTGTTGCATCTGAATGTAGAAACTCTCCCAATTACAACGGTATGTGTATTTTTCCCGTAGGCCTTTGTAGTTATTGGTTTCGAGTATCAGACTTGCGAAAATTTTGATGGTTTCTCAAGCATTCCTTAACTTCAAACTCCCATATCTCGCGAACGTATTGACGAACTCGAGAAATTCCTGTTGCATCTGAATGTAGAAACACTCCCGATTACAATGGTGTGTGTACTTTTCCCCTAGGCCATTCCAGTTATTCGTTTCTATTATCAGAATTGCGAAAATTTTGATGGTTTCTCAACCATTCCTTAACTTCATACTCCCATATCTCGCGAACGGATTGAAGAACTCGAGAAATTCCTGTTGCATGTGAAAGTAGAGACTCGCCCGATTACAACGGTATGTGTATTTTTCCCCTAGGCCTTCGTAGTTATTGATTTCGAGTATCAGACATTCGAAAATTTTGATGGTTTCTGAAGCATTCCTTAACTTCAAACTCCCATATCTCGCGAACGGATTGACGAACTCGAGAAATTCCTGTTGCATCTGAATGTAGAAACTCTCCCAATTACAACGGTATGTGTATTTTTCCCGTAGGCCTTTGTAGTTATTGGTTTCGAGTATCAGACTTGCGAAAATTTTGATAGTTTCTCAACCATTCCTTAACATCAAACTCCCATATCTCGCGAACGGATTGACGAACTCGAGAAATTCCTGTTGCATCTGAATGTAGGAACTCGCCCGATTGCAATGGTACGTGTACTTTTCCCCTAGACCATTCCTGTTATTGGTTTCGAGTATCAGACCTGCGAATATTTTCAAAGTTCCTCAACCATTCCTTAACTTCAAACTCCCATATCTCGCAAACGGATTGACGAATTCGAGAAATTCCTGTTGTATCTGAAAGTAGTAACTCGCCCGATTATAATGGAGTGTGTACTTTTCCCCTAGGCCATTCCAGTTATTGGTTTCGAGTATCTGACCAGCGAAAATTTTGATGGTTTCTCAACCATTCCTTAAGTCCACACTTCCATATCTCGCAAACGGATTGGCGAACTCGAGAAATTCCTGTTGCATGTGAAAGTAGAAACTCGCCCGATTACAACGGTGTGTGTATTTTTCCCCTAGGCCATTCCAGTTATTCGTTTCTAGCATCTGAATTGCGAAAATTTTGATGGTTTCTCAACCATTCCTTAACTTCATACTCCCATATCTCGCGAACGGATTGACGAACTCGAGAAATTCCTGTTGTATCTGAAAGTAGAAACTCGACCGGTTACAACGGTATGTGTATTTTTCCCCTAGGCGATTCCAGTTATTGGTTTCGAGTATCAGACCAGCGAAAACTTTGATGGTTTCTCAGCCATTCCTTAACATCAAACTCCCATATCTCGCGAACGGATTGACGAACTCGAGAAATTCCTGTTGCATCTGAAAGTGGAAACTCGACCGGTTACAACGGTATGTGTATTTTTCCCCTAGGCGATTCCAGTTATTGGTTTCGAGTATCAGACCAGCGAAAATTTTGATGGTTTCTCAACCATTCCTTAACTTCAAACTCCCATATCTCGCGAACGGATTGACGAACTCGATTATTTCCTGTTGCATCTGAAAGCAGAAACTCGCCCGATTACAATGGTGTGTGTACTTTCTCCCTAGGCCACTCCAGTTATTGTTATCGAATATCAGACTTGCGAAAGTTTTGATGGTTTCTCAACTATCTCTTAACTCCCAACTCCGACATTTCGCGAACGGATTGACGATTCCGAATAATTTCTATTGCATTTGAAAGTAGAAACTCTCCCAATTACAACGGTGTGTGTATTTCGCCCCTAGGCCATTGTAGTTATTGGTTTCTAGTATCAGAATTGCGAAAATTTTGATGGTTTCTCAACCATTCCTTAACTTCAAACTCCCACATCTCGCGAACGGATTGACGAACTCCATTAATTTCTGTTGCGTCTGAAAGTAGAATCTAGCCCGATTACAATGGTGTGTGTACTTTTCCCATAGGCCATTCCAGTTATTGGTTTCGAGTATCAGGCCAGCGAAAATTTTGATGGTTTCTCAACTATTCATTAACTTCAAACTCCCATATCTCGCGAACGGATTGACGAACTCGAGAAATTCCTGTTGTAACTGAAAGTAGAAACTCGCCCGATTACAATGGTGTGTGTACTTTTCCCCTAGGCCATTCCAGTTATTGGTTTCGAGTATCAGACCAGCGAAAATTTTGATGGTTTCTCAACCATTCCTTAACATCAAACTCCCATATCTCGCGAACGGATTGACGAACTCGAGAAATTCCTGTTGCATCTGAAAGTGGAAACTCGACCGGTTACAACGGTATGCGCATTTTTGCCCTAGGCCATAGGAGTTATTGCTTTCGAGTATCAGACTTGCGAAAATTTTGATGGTTCCTCAACCATTCCTTAACTTCAAACTCCCATATCTCGCGAACGGGTTGAGGAACTCGAGAAATTCCTGTTGCATCTGAAAGTAGAAACTCTCCCGATTACAACGGTATGTGTACTTTCCCCCTAGGCCACTCCAGTTAATGTTATCGAATATCAGACTTGCGAAAGTTTTGATGGTTTCTCAACCATCTCTTAACTCCCAACTCCGACATTTCGCGAACGGATTGACGAATCAGAATAATTTCTGTTGCATCTGAAAGTAGAAACTCTCCCAATTACAACGGTATGTGTATTTTATCCGTAGGCCATTGTAGTTATTGGTTTCGAGTATCAGACTTGCGAAAATTTTGATGGTTTCTCAACCATTCCTTAACTTCATACTCCCATATCTCGCGAACGGATTGACGAACTCCATTAATTCCTGTTGCATCTGAAAGTAGAAACTCGCCCGATTACAATGGTGTGTGTACTTTTCCCCTAGGCCATTCCAGTTATTGGTTTCGAGTATCAGACCAGCGAAAATTTTGATGGTTTCTCAACCATTCCTTAACATCAAACTCCCATTTCTCGCGAACGGATTGACGAACTCGAGAAATTCCTGTTGCATCTGAAAGTGGAAACTCGACCGGTTACAACGGTATGTGTATTTTTCCCCTAGGCCATTCCAGTTATTGTTATCGAATATCAGACTTGCGAAAGTTTTGATGGTTTCTCAACCATCTCTTAACTCCCAACTCCGACATTTCGCGAACGGTTTGACGAATCCGAATAATTTCTGTTGCATCTGAAAGCAGAAACTCTCCCAATTACAACGGTGTGTTTATTTCGCCCCTAGGCCATTGTAGTTATTGGTTTCGCGTATCAGACTTCCGAAAATTTTGATGGTTTTTCAAACATTCCTTAACTTCAAACTCCCATATCTCGCGAACGGATTGACGAACTCGAGAAATTCGTGTTGCATCTGAAAGTAGAAACTCTCCCAATTACAACGGTATGTGTATTTTTGCCCTAGGCCATAGTAGTTATTGGTTTCGAGTATCAGTCTTGCGAAAATTGTGATGGTTTCTCAACCATTCCTTAACTTCAAACTCCCATATCTCGCGAACGGATTGACGAACTCGAGAAATTCCTGTTGCATCTGAAAGTAGAAACCCGCCCGATTACAATGGTATGCGTACTTTTCCCCTGGGCCTTTCCAGTTGTTGGTTTCGAGTATCAGATTTGCGAAAATTTTGATGGTTTCTCAACCATTCTTTAACTTCAATCTCCCATATCTCGCGAACGGATCGACGAACTCGAGAAATTCCTGTTGCATGTGGAAGTAGAAACTCGCCCGATTACAACGGTATGCGCATTTTTGCCCTAGGCCATAGGAGTTATTGATTTCGAGTAACAGACTTGCGAAAATTTTGATGGTTCCTCAACCATTCCTTAACATCAAACTCCCATATCTCGCGAACGGATTGACGAACTCGAGAAATTCCTGTTGCATCTGAATGTAGAAACTCGCCCGATTACAAAGGTATGTGTACTTTTCCCCTAGGCCATTCCTGTTATTGGTTTCGAGTATCAGACCAGCGAATATTATCATAGTTCCTCAACCATTCCTTAAGTTCAAAGTCGCACATCTCGCGAACGGATTGACGAATTCGTGAAATTCCTGTTGTATCTGAAAGTAGAAACTCGCCCGATTACAATGGAGTGTGTACTTTTCCCCTAGGCCATTCCAGTTATTGGTTTCGAGTATCAGACCAGCGAAAATTTTGTTGGTTTCTCAACCATTCCTTAAATCCACACTTCCATATCTCGCGAACGGATTGACGAACTCGAGAAATTCCTGTTGCATCTGAAAGTAGAAACTCTCCCAATTACAACGGTATATGTATTTTGCCCGTAGGCCATTGTAGTTATTGGTTTCGGGTATCAGACTTGCGAAAATTTTGATGGTTTCTCAACCATTCCTTAACTTCAAACTTCCATATCTCGCGAACGGATTGACGAACTCGAGAAATTCCTGTTGCATCTGAAAGTAAAAACTCTCCTAATTGCAAAGGTATGTGTGTTATTCACCTGGGCAATTGTAGTTATTGGTTTCGAGTATCAGACTTGCGAAAATTTTGATAGTTTCTCAACCATTCCTTAACATCAAACTCCCATATCTCGCGAACGGATTGACGAACTCGAGAAATTCCTGTTGCATCTGAATGTAGGAACTCGCCCGATTGCAATGGTACGTGTACTTTTCCCCTAGACCATTCCTGTTATTGGTTTCGAGTATCAGACCTGCGAATATTTTCAAAGTTCCTCAACCATTCCTTAACTTCAAACTCCCATATCTCGCAAACGGATTGACGAATTCGAGAAATTCCTGTTGTATCTGAAAGTAGTAACTCGCCCGATTATAATGGAGTGTGTACTTTTCCCCTAGGCCATTCCAGTTATTGGTTTCGAGTATCTGACCAGCGAAAATTTTGATGGTTTCTCAACCATTCCTTAAGTCCACACTTCCATATCTCGCAAACGGATTGGCGAACTCGAGAAATTCCTGTTGCATGTGAAAGTAGAAACTCGCCCGATTACAACGGTGTGTGTATTTTTCCCCTAGGCCATTCCAGTTATTCGTTTCTAGCATCTGAATTGCGAAAATTTTGATGGTTTCTCAACCATTCCTTAACTTCATACTCCCATATCTCGCGAACGGATTGACGAACTCGAGAAATTCCTGTTGTATCTGAAAGTAGAAACTCGCCCGATTACAATGGTGTGTGTACTTTTCCCCTGGGCCATTCCAGTTATTCGTTTCTAGCATCTGAATTGCGAAAATTTTGATGGTTTCTCAACCATTCCTTAACTTCATACTCCCATATCTCGCGAACGGATTGACGAACTCGAGAAATTCCTGTTGTATCTGAAAGTAGAAACTCGACCGGTTACAACGGTATGTGTATTTTTCCCCTAGGCGATTCCAGTTATTGGTTTCGAGTATCAGACCAGCGAAAACTTTGATGGTTTCTCAGCCATTCCTTAACATCAAACTCCCATATCTCGCGAACGGATTGACGAACTCGAGAAATTCCTGTTGCATCTGAAAGTGGAAACTCGACCGGTTACAACGGTATGTGTATTTTTCCCCTAGGCGATTCCAGTTATTGGTTTCGAGTATCAGACCAGCGAAAATTTTGATGGTTTCTCAACCATTCCTTAACTTCAAACTCCCATATCTCGCGAACGGATTGACGAACTCGATTATTTCCTGTTGCATCTGAAAGCAGAAACTCGCCCGATTACAATGGTGTGTGTACTTTCTCCCTAGGCCACTCCAGTTATTGTTATCGAATATCAGACTTGCGAAAGTTTTGATGGTTTCTCAACTATCTCTTAACTCCCAACTCCGACATTTCGCGAACGGATTGACGATTCCGAATAATTTCTATTGCATTTGAAAGTAGAAACTCTCCCAATTACAACGGTGTGTGTATTTCGCCCCTAGGCCATTGTAGTTATTGGTTTCTAGTATCAGAATTGCGAAAATTTTGATGGTTTCTCAACCATTCCTTAACTTCAAACTCCCACATCTCGCGAACGGATTGACGAACTCCATTAATTTCTGTTGCGTCTGAAAGTAGAATCTAGCCCGATTACAATGGTGTGTGTACTTTTCCCATAGGCCATTCCAGTTATTGGTTTCGAGTATCAGGCCAGCGAAAATTTTGATGGTTTCTCAACTATTCATTAACTTCAAACTCCCATATCTCGCGAACGGATTGACGAACTCGAGAAATTCCTGTTGTAACTGAAAGTAGAAACTCGCCCGATTACAATGGTGTGTGTACTTTTCCCCTAGGCCATTCCAGTTATTGGTTTCGAGTATCAGACCAGCGAAAATTTTGATGGTTTCTCAACCATTCCTTAACATCAAACTCCCATATCTCGCGAACGGATTGACGAACTCGAGAAATTCCTGTTGCATCTGAAAGTGGAAACTCGACCGGTTACAACGGTATGCGCATTTTTGCCCTAGGCCATAGGAGTTATTGCTTTCGAGTATCAGACTTGCGAAAATTTTGATGGTTCCTCAACCATTCCTTAACTTCAAACTCCCATATCTCGCGAACGGGTTGAGGAACTCGAGAAATTCCTGTTGCATCTGAAAGTAGATACTCTCCCGATTACAACGGTATGTGTACTTTCCCCCTAGGCCACTCCAGTTAATGTTATCGTATATCAGACTTGCGAAAGTTTTGATGGTTTCTCAACCATCTCTTAACTCCCAACTCCGACATTTCGCGAACGGATTGACGAATCAGAATAATTTCTGTTGCATCTGAAAGTAGAAACTCTCCCAATTACAACGGTATGTGTATTTTATCCGTAGGCCATTGTAGTTATTGGTTTCGAGTATCAGACTTGCGAAAATTTTGATGGTTTCTCAACCATTCCTTAACTTCATACTCCCATATCTCGCGAACGGATTGACGAACTCCATTAATTCCTGTTGCATCTGAAAGTAGAAACTCGCCCGATTACAATGGTGTGTGTACTTTTCCCGTAGGCCATTCCAGTTATTGGTTTCGAGTATCAGACCAGCGAAAATTTTGATGGTTTCTCAACCATTCCTTAACATCAAACTCCCATATCTCGCGAACGGATTGACGAACTCGAGAAATTCCTGTTGCATCTGAAAGTGGAAACTCGACCGGTTACAACGGTATGTGTATTTTTCCCCTAGGCCATTCCAGTTATTGTTATCGAATATCAGACTTGCGAAAGTTTTGATGGTTTCTCAACCATCTCTTAACTCCCAACTCCGACATTTCGCGAACGGTTTGACGAATCCGAATAATTTCTGTTGCATCTGAAAGCAGAAACTCTCCCAATTACAACGGTGTGTTTATTTCGCCCCTAGGCCATTGTAGTTATTGGTTTCGCGTATCAGACTTGCGAAAATTTTGATGGTTTTTCAAACATTCCTTAACTTCAAACTCCCATATCTCGCGAACGGATTTACGAACTCGAGAAATTCGTGTTGCATCTGAAAGTAGAAACTCTCCCAATTACAACGGTATGTGTATTTTTGCCCTAGGCCATAGTAGTTATTGGTTTCGAGTATCAGTCTTGCGAAAATTGTGATGGTTTCTCAACCATTCCTTAACTTCAAACTCCCATATCTCGCGAACGGATTGACGAACTCGAGAAATTCCTGTTGCATCTGAAAGTAGAAACCCGCCCGATTACAATGGTATGCGTACTTTTCCCCTGGGCCTTTCCAGTTGTTGGTTTCCAGTATCAGATTTGCGAAAATTTTGATGGTTTCTCAACCATTCTTTAACTTCAATCTCCCATATCTCGCGAACGGATCGACGAACTCGAGAAATTCCTGTTGCATGTGGAAGTAGAAACTCGCCCGATTACAACGGTATGCGCATTTTTGCCCTAGGCCATAGGAGTTATTGATTTCGAGTAACAGACTTGCGAAAATTTTGATGGTTCCTCAACCATTCCTTAACATCAAACTCCCATATCTCGCGAACGGATTGACGAACTCGAGAAATTCCTGTTGCATCTGAATGTAGAAACTCGCCCGATTACAAAGGTATGTGTACTTTTCCCCTAGGCCATTCCTGTTATTGGTTTCGAGTATCAGACCAGCGAATATTATCATAGTTCCTCAACCATTCCTTAAGTTCAAACTCCCACATCTCGCGAACGGATTGACGAATTCGTGAAATTCCTGTTGTATCTGAAAGTAGAAACTCGCCCGATTACAATGGAGTGTGTACTTTTCCCCTAGGCCATTCCAGTTATTGGTTTCGAGTATCAGACCAGCGAAAATTTTGTTGGTTTCTCAACCATTCCTTAAATCCACACTTCCATATCTCGCGAACGGATTGACGAACTCGAGAAATTCCTGTTGCATCTGAAAGTAGAAACTCTCCCAATTACAACGGTATATGTATTTTGCCCGTAGGCCATTGTAGTTATTGGTTTCGGGTATCAGACTTGCGAAAATTTTGATGGTTTCTCAACCATTCCTTAACTTCAAACTTCCATATCTCGCGAACGGATTGACGAACTCGAGAAATTCCTGTTGCATCTGAAAGTAAAAACTCTCCTAATTGCAAAGGTATGTGTGTTATTCACCTGGGCAATTGTAGTTATTGGTTTCGAGTATCACACTTGCGAAAATTTTGATAGCTTCTCAACCATTCCGTATCTTCAAACTCCCATATCTCGCGAACGGATTGACGAAATCGAGAAATTCCTGTTGCATCTGAATGTAGGAACTCGCCCAATTGCAATGGTACGTGTACTTTCCCCCTAGACCATTCCTGTTATTGGTTTCGAGTATCAGACCTGCGAATATTTTCAAAGTTCCTCAACCATTCCTTAACTTCAAACTCCCATATCTCGCAAACGGATTGACGAATTCGAGAAATTCCTGTTGTATCTGAAAGTAGAAACTCGCCCGATTACAATGGTGTGTGTACTTTTCCCATAGGCCATTCCAGTTATTGGTTTCGAGTATCAGACCAGCGAAAATTTTGATGGTTTCTCAACCATTCCTTCACTTCACACTTCCATATCTCGCGAACGGATTGACGAACTCGAGAATTTCCTATTGCATCTGAAAGCAGAAACTCGCCCGATTACAACGGTATGTTTATTTTTGCCCTAGGCCATAGTAGTTATTGGATTCGAGTATCAGACTCGCGAAAATTTTGATGACTACTCAACCATTCCTTAACTTCAAACTCCCATATCTCGCGAACGCATTGACGAACTCTAGAAATTCCTGTTGTATCTGAAAGTAGAAACTCGCCCGATTACAATGGTGTGTGTACTTTTCCCCTAGGCTATTCCAGTTAGTGGTTTCGAGTATCAGACCAGCGAAAATTTTGATGGTTTTTCAACCATTCCTTAACTTCCAACTCCCATACCTCGCGATCGGATTGACGAACTCGAGAATTTCCTATTGCATCTGAAAGCAGAAACTCGCCCGATTACAACGGTATGTGTATTTTTGCCCTAGGCCATAGTAGTTATTGGATTCGAGAATCAGACTCGCGAAACTTTTGATGATTTCTCAACCATGCCTTAACTTCAAACTCCCATATCTCCCGAACGCATTGACGAACTCGAGAAATTACTGTTGTATCTGAAAGTAGAAACTCGCCCGATTACAACGGTATGTGTATTTTTCCCCTTGGGCATTGAAGTTATTGGTTTCGAGTATCAGACTTGCGAAAATTTTGATGGTTTCCCAACAATTCCTTAACTTCAAACTCCCATATCTCGCGATCGGATTGACGAACTCGTGAAATTCCTGTTGCATCTGAAAGTAGAAACTCGCCCGATTACAACGGTATGTGTATTTTTCCCCTAGGCCATTGTTGTTATTGGTTTCGAGTATCAGACTTGCGAAAATTTTGATGGTTTCTCAACCATTCCTTAACTTCAAACTCCCATTTCTCGCGAACGGATTGACAAACTCGAGAATTTCCTATTGCATTTGAAAGGAGAAACTCGCCCGATTACAACGGTATGTGTGTTTTCCCCGTAGGCCTTTGTAGTTATTGGTTTCGAGTATCAGACCAGCGAAAGTTTTGATGGTTTCTCAAGCATTCATTAACTTCAAACTTCCATATCTCGCGATCGGATTGACGAACTCGAGAATTTCCTATTGCATCTGAAAGCAGAAACTCGCCCGAGTACAATGGTCTGTGTACTTTTCCCCTAGGCCATTCCAGTTATTGATTTCGAGTAACAGACCAGCGAAAATTTTGATGGTTTCTCAACCATTCCTTAAATTCAAACTCCCATATCTCGCGAACGGATTGACCAACTCGAGAAATTCCTGTTGCATCTGAAAGTAGAAACACGCCCGATTACAACGGTATGTGTATTTTTCCCCTAGGGCATTGAAGTTATTGGTTTCGAGTGTCAGACTTGCAAAAATTTTGATGGTTTCCCAACAATTCCTTAAATTCCAACTCCCATATCTCGCGATCGGATTGACGAACTCGAGAATTTCCTATTGCATCTGAAAGCAGAAACTCGACCGATTACAACGTTATGTTTATTTTTGCCCTAGGCCATAGTAGTTATTGGATTCGAGTATCAGACTCGCGAAAATTTTGATGATTACTCTACCATTCCTTAACTTCAAACTCCCATATCTCGCGAACGCATTGACGAACTCTAGAAATTCCTGTTGTATCTGAAAGTAGAAACTCGCCCGATTACAATGGTGTGTGTGTTTTCCCCGTAGGCCTTTGTAGTTATTGGTTTCGAGTATAAGATTTGCGAAAATTTTGATGGTTTCTCAACCATTCCTTAACTTCACACTTCCACATCTCGCGAACGGATTGACGAACTCGAGAAATTCCTGTTGTATCTGAAAGTAGAAACTCGCCCGATTACAATGGTGTGTGTGTTTTCCCCGTAGGCCATAGTAGTTATTGGTTTCTAGCATCAGAATTGCGAAAATTTGGATGGTTTCTCAACCATTCCTTAACTTCAAACTGCCATATCTCGCGAACGGAATGACGAACTCGAGAAATTCCTGTTGCATCTGAGAGTGGAAACTCGCCCGATTACAAAGGTATGTGCAGTCTTCCCCTATGCCTTTGTAGTTATTGGTTTCGAGTATCAGACTTGCGTAAATTTTGATGGTTTCCCAACAATTCCTTAACTTCAAACTCCCATATATCGCGAACGGATTGACGAACTCGAGAAATTCCTGTTGCATCTGAAAGTAGAAACTCGCCCGATTTCAACGGTATGTGTATTTTTCCCCTAGGCCATTGTTGTTATTGGTTTCGGGTATCAGACTTGCGAAAATTTTGATGGTTTCTCAACCATTCCTTAACTTCAAACTCCCATTTCTCGCGAACGGATTGACAAACTCGAGAATTTCCTATTGCATCTGAAAGGAGAAACTCGCCCGATTACAACGGTGTGTGTACTTTTCCCCTAGGCCATTCCAGTTGTTGGTTTCGAGTATCAGACCAGCGAAAGTTTTGATGGTTTCTCAAGCATTCCTTAAGTTCAAACTCCCATATCTCGCGAACGGATTGACGAACTGGAGTAATTCCTGTTGCATCTGAAAGTAGAAACTCGGCCGATTACAAAGATATGTGTGTTTTCCCCTTAAGCCTTTGTAGTTATTGGTTTCGAGTATCAGACTTGCGAAAATTGTGATGGTTTCTCAACCATTCCTTAACTTCAAACTCCCATATCTCGCGAACGGAATGACGAACTCGAGAAATTCCTGTTGCATCTGAAAGCAGAAACTCGCCCGATTACAACGGTATGTGTATTTTTCCCCTAGGCCATTGCAGTTAATGGTTTCTAGCACCAGAATTGCGAAAATTTTGATGGTTTCTCAAGCATTCCATAACATCAAACTCCCATATCTGGCAAACGGATTGACGAACTCGAGAAATTCCTGTTGCATCTGAAAGCAAAAACTCGCCCGATTACAACGGTATGCGTATTTTCCCCTAGGCCATTGTAGTTATTGGTTTCTAGCATCAGAATTGCGAAAATTTTGATGGTTTCTCAAGCATTCCTTAACTTCAAACTCCCATGTCTCGCGAACGGAATGACGAACTCGAGAAATTCCTGTTGCATCTGAAAGTGGAAACTCGACCGATTACAAAGGTATGTGCATTTTTCCCCTATGCCTTTGTGGTTATTGGTTTCGAGTATCAGACTTGAGAAAATTTTAATGGTTTCTCAAGCATTCCTTAACTTCAAACTCCCATATCTCGCTAACGGATTGACGAACTCGAGAAATTCCTGTTGCATCTGAAAGCAGAAACTCGCCCGATTACAACGGTATGTGTATTTTTCCCCTAGGCCATTGTAGTTATTGGTTTCTAGCATCAGAATTGCGAAAATTTTGATGGTTTCTCAACCATTCCTTAACTTCAAACTCGCATATCTCGCGAACGGAATGACGAACTCGAGAAATTCCTGTTGCATCTGAAAGTAGAAACTCGCACGATTACAATGGGGTGTGTACTTTTCCCCTAGGCCATTCCAGTTATTTGTTTTCGAGTATCAGACATGCGAAAATTTTGATGGTTTCTCAATCATTCCTTAACTTCAAACTTCCATATCTCGCGAACGGGTTGACGAACTCGAGAAATTCCTATTGCATCTGACAGCAGAAAAGCGCCCGATTTCAACGGTATGTGCATTTTTGCCCTAGGCCATAGTAGTTATTGGTTTCGAGTATCAGACTTGCGAAAATTTTGATGCTTTCTCAAGCATTCCTTAACTTCAAACTGCCATATCTCGCGAACGGAATGACGAACTCGAGAAATTCCTGTTGCATCTGAAAGTGGAAACTCGTCCGATTACAAAGGTATGTGCATTTTTCCCCTAGGCCATTGTAGTTATTGGTTTCTAGTATCAGAATTGCGAAAATATTGATGGTTACTCTACCGTTCCTTAACTTCAAACTCCCATATCTCGCGAACGGATTGACGAACTCGAGAAATTCCTGTTGCATCTGAAAGCAAAAACTCGCCCGATTACAACGGTATGCGTATTTTCCCCTAGGCCATTGTAGTTATTGGTTTCTAGCATCAGAATTGCGAAAATTTTGATGGTTTCTCAAGCATTCCTTAATTTCAAACTCCCATGTCTCGCGAACGGAATGACGAACTCGAGAAATTCCTGTTGCATCTGAAAGTGGAAACTCGCCCGATTACAAAGGTATGTGCATTTTTCCCCTATGCCTTTGTAATTATTGGTTTCGAGTATCAGACTTGCGAAAATTTTGATGGTTTCTCAACCATTCCTTAACTTCAAACTGCCATATCTCGCGAACGGAATGCCGAACTCGAGAAATTCCTGTTGCATCTGAAAGTGGAAACTCGTCCGATTACAAAGGTATGTGCATTTTTCCCCTATGCCTTTGTAGTTATTGGTTTCGAGTATCAGACTTGAGAAAATTTTAATGGTTTCTCAAGCATTCCTTAACTTCAAACTTCCATATCTCGCTAACGGATTGACGAACTCGAGAAATTCCTGTTGCATCTGAAAGCAGAAACTCGCCCGATTACAACGGTATGTGTATTTTTCCCCTAGGCCATTGTAGTTATTGGTTTCTAGCATCAGAATTGCGAAAATTTTGATGGTTTCTCAACCATTCCTTAACTTCAAACTCGCATATCTCGCGAACGGAATGACGAACTCGAGAAATTCCTGTTGCATCTGAGAGTGGATACTCGCCTGATGACAGAGGTATGTGCATTCTTCCCCTATGCCTTTGTAGTTATTGGTTTCTAGTATCAGAATTGCGAAAATTTTGATGGTTACTCAACCGTTCCTTAACTTCAAACTCCCATATCTCGCGAACGGAATGACGAACTCGAGAAATTCCTATTGCATCTGAAAGTGGAAACTCGCCCGATTACAAAGATATGTGCATTTTTCCCCTATGCCTTTGTAGTTATTGGTTTTGAGTATCAGACTTGAGAAAATTTTAATGGTTTCTCAAGCATTCCTTAACTTCAAACTCCCATATCGCGCTAACGGATTGACGAACTCGAGAAATTCCTGTTGCATCCGAAAGCAGAAACTCGCCTGATTACAACGGTACGTGTATTTTTCCCCTAGGCCATTCCAGTTATTTGTTTTCGAGTATCAGACATGCGAAAATTTTGATGGTTTCTCAATCATTCCTTAACTTCAAACTTCCATATCTCGCGAACGGATTGACGAACTCGAGAATTTCCTATTGCATCTGAAAGCAGAAACTCGCCCGATTACAACGGTATGTGTATTTTTGCCCTAGGCCATAGTTGTTATTGGTTTCGAGTATCAGACTTGCGAAAATTTAGATGGTTTCTCAACCATTCCTTACCTTCAAACTCCCATGCCTCACGAACGGAATGACGAACTCGAGAAATTCCTGTTGCATCTGAAAGTAGAAACTCGCACGATTACAATGGCGTGTGTACTTTTCCCCTAGGCAATTCCAGTTATTGGTTTCGAGTATCAGACTTGCGAAAATTTTGAAGGTCTCTCAACCATTCCTTAACTTCAAACTCCCATATGTCGCGAACGGATTGACGAACTCGAGAAATTCCTATTGCATCTGAAAGCAGAAAAGCGCCCGATTTCAACGGTATGTGAATTTTTGCCCTAGGCCATAGTGGTTATTGGTTTCGAGTATCAGACTTGCGAAAATTTTGATGCTTTCTCAAGCATTCCTTAACTTCATACTCCCATATCTCGCGAACGGATTGACGAACTCGAGAAATTCCTGTTGCATCTGAAAATGGAAACTCGCCCGATGCCAAAGGTAAGTGTATTTTTCCCCTAGGCCATTGTAGTTATTGGTTTCTAGTATCAGAATTGCGAAAATTTTGATGGTTTCTCAACCATTCCTTAACTTCAAACTCCCATACCTCGCGAACGGAATGACGAACTCGAGAAATTCCTGTTGCATCTGAGAGTGGAAACTCGCCCGATTACAAAGGTATGTGCATTTTTCCCCTATGCCTTTGTAGTTATTGGTTTCGAGTATCAGATTTGCGAAAATTTTGATAGTTTCTCAAGCATTCCTTAACTTCAAACTCCCATATCTCGCTAACGGATTGACGAACTCGAGAAATTCCTGTTGCATCTGAAAGCAGAAACTCGCCCGATTACAACGGTATGTGTATTTTTCCCCTAGGCCATTGTAGTTATTGGTTTCTAGCATCAGAATTGCGAAAATTTTGATGGTTTCTCAACCATTCCTTAACTTCAAACTCCCATATCTCGCGAACGGAATGACGAACTCGAGAAATTCCTGTTGCATCTGAGAGTGGAAACTCGCCCGATGACAGAGGTATGTGCATTCTTCCCCTATGCCTTTGTAGTTATTGGTTTCTAGCATCAGAATTGCGAAAATTTTGATGGTTTCTCAACCATTCCTTAACTTCAAACTCCCATGTCTCACGAACGGAATGACGAACTCGAGAAATTCCTGTTGCATCTGAAAGTAGAAACTCGCACGATTACAATGGTGTGTGTACTTTTCCCCTAGGCCATTCCGGTTATTGGATTCGAGTATCATACTTGCGAAAATTTTGATGGTTTCTCAAGCATTCCATAACTTCAAACTCCCATATCTCGCGAACGGATTGACGAACTCGAGAAATTCCTGTTGCATCTGAAAGCAGAAACTCGCCCGATTACAACGGTATGTGTATTTTTCCCCTAGACCATTGTAGTTATTGGTTTCTAGCATCAAAATTGCGAAAATTTTGATGGTTTCTCAACCGTTCCTTAACTTCAAACTCCCATATCTCGCGAACGGAATGACGAACTCGAGAAATTCCTGTTGCATCTGAAAGTAGAAACTCGCACGATTACAATGGTGTGTGTACTTTTCCCCTAGGCCATTCCAGTTATTGGATTCGAGTATCATACTTGCGAAAATTTTGATGGTTTCTCAAGCATTCCATAAATTCAAACTCCCATATCTCGCGAACGGATTGACGAACTCGAGAAATTCCTGTTGCATCTGAAAGCAGAAACACGCCCGATTACAACGGTATGTGTATTTTTCCCCTAGACCATTGTAGTTATTGGTTTCTAGCATCAGAATTGCGAAAATTTTGATGGTTTCTCAACCGTTCCTTAACTTCAAACTCCCATATCTCGCGAACGGAATGACGAACTCGAGAAATTCCTGTTGCATCTGAAAGTGGAAACTCGCCCGATTACAAAGGTATGTGCATTTTTCCCCTATGGCTTTGTAGTTATTGGTTTCGAGTATCAGACTTGCGAAAATTTTGATGGTTTCTCAACCATTCCTTAACTTCAAACTCCCATATCTCGCGAACGGAATGACGAACTCGAGAAGTTCTTGTTGCATCTGAAAGCAGAAACTCGCCCGATTACACCGGTACGGGTATTTTTCCCCTAGGCCTTTGTAGTTATTGGTTTCGAGTATCAGACTTGCGATAATATTGATGGTTTCTCAAGCATTCCTTAACTTCAAACACCCATATCTCGCGAACGGATTGACGAACTCGAGAAACTCCTATTGCATCTGAAAGCAGAAACACGCCCGATTACAACGGTACGTGTATTTTTGACCTAGGCCATTCCAGTTATTGGTTTCCAGTATCAGACCAGCGAAAATTTTGGTGGTTTCTCAACCATTCCTTAACTTCAAACTCCCATATCTCACGAACGGAATGACGAACTCGAGAAATTCCTGTTGCATCTGAAAGTAGAAACTCCCACGATTACAATGGTGTGTGTACTTTTCCCCCAGGCCATTCCAGTTAGTTGTTTTCGAGTATCACACATGCGAAAATTTTGATGGTTTCTCAATCATTCCTTAACTTCAAACTTCCATATCACGCGAACGGATTGACGAACTCGAGAAATTCCTGTTGCATCTGAAAGTGGAAACTCGTCCGATTACAAAGGTATGTGCATTTTTCCCCTAGGCCATTGTAGTTATTGGTTTCTAGTATCAGAATTGCGAAAATATTGATGGTTACTCTACCGTTCCTTAACTTCAAACTCCCATATCTCGCGAACGGATTGACGAACTCGAGAAATTCCTGTTGCATCTGAAAGCAAAAACTCGCCCGATTACAACGGTATGCGTATTTTCCCCTAGGCCATTGTAGTTATTGGTTTCTAGCATCAGAATTGCGAAAATTTTGATGGTTTCTCAAGCATTCCTTAATTTCAAACTCCCATGTCTCGCGAACGGAATGACGAACTCGAGAAATTCCTGTTGCATCTGAAAGTGGAAACTCGCCCGATTACAAAGGTATGTGCATTTTTCCCCTATGCCTTTGTAATTATTGGTTTCGAGTATCAGACTTGCGAAAATTTTGATGGTTTCTCAACCATTCCTTAACTTCAAACTGCCATATCTCGCGAACGGAATGCCGAACTCGAGAAATTCCTGTTGCATCTGAAAGTGGAAACTCGTCCGATTACAAAGGTATGTGCATTTTTCCCCTATGCCTTTGTAGTTATTGGTTTCGAGTATCAGACTTGAGAAAATTTTAATGGTTTCTCAAGCATTCCTTAACTTCAAACTTCCATATCACGCTAACGGATTGACGAACTCGAGAAATTCCTGTTGCATCTGAAAGCAGAAACTCGCCCGATTACAACGGTATGTGTATTTTTCCCCTAGGCCATTGTAGTTATTGGTTTCTAGCATCAGAATTGCGAAAATTTTGATGGTTTCTCAACCATTCCTTAACTTCAAACTCGCATATCTCGCGAACGGAATGACGAACTCGAGAAATTCCTGTTGCATCTGAGAGTGGATACTCGCCCGATGACAGAGGTATGTGCATTCTTCCCCTATGCCTTTGTAGTTATTGGTTTCTAGTATCAGAATTGCGAAAATTTTGATGGTTACTCAACCGTTCCTTAACTTCAAACTCCCATATCTCGCGAACGGAATGACGAACTCGAGAAATTCCTATTGCATCTGAAAGTGGAAACTCGCCCGATTACAAAGATATGTGCATTTTTCCCCTATGCCTTTGTAGTTATTGGTTTTGAGTATCAGACTTGAGAAAATTTTAATGGTTTCTCAAGCATTCCTTAACTTCAAACTCCCATATCGCGCTAACGGATTGACGAACTCGAGAAATTCCTGTTGCATCCGAAAGCAGAAACTCGCCTGATTACAACGGTACGTGTATTTTTCCCCTAGGCCATTGTAGTTATTGGTTTCTAGTATCAGAATTGCGAAAATTTTGATGGTTTCTCAACCATTCCTTAACTTCAAACTCCCATATCTCGCGAACGGATTGACGAACTCGAGAAATTCCTGTTGCATCTGAAAGTAGAAACTCGCACGATTACAATGGGGTGTGTACTTTTCCCCTAGGCCATTCCAGTTATTTGTTTTCGAGTATCAGACATGCGAAAATTTTGATGGTTTCTCAATCATTCCTTAACTTCAAACTTCCATATCTCGCGAACGGATTGACGAACTCGAGAATTTCCTATTGCATCTGAAAGCAGAAACTCGCCCGATTACAACGGTATGTGTATTTTTGCCCTAGGCCATAGTTGTTATTGGTTTCGAGTATCAGACTTGCGAAAATTTAGATGGTTTCTCAACCATTCCTTACCTTCAAACTCCCATGCCTCACGAACGGAATGACGAACTCGAGAAATTCCTGTTGCATCTGAAAGTAGAAACTCGCACGATTACAATGGCGTGTGTACTTTTCCCCTAGGCAATTCCAGTTATTGGTTTCGAGTATCAGACTTGCGAAAATTTTGAAGGTCTCTCAACCATTCCTTAACTTCAAACTCCCATATGTCGCGAACGGATTGACGAACTCGAGAAATTCCTATTGCATCTGAAAGCAGAAAAGCGCCCGATTTCAACGGTATGTGAATTTTTGCCCTAGGCCATAGTGGTTATTGGTTTCGAGTATCAGACTTGCGAAAATTTTGATGCTTTCTCAAGCATTCCTTAACTTCATACTCCCATATCTCGCGAACGGATTGACGAACTCGAGAAATTCCTGTTGCATCTGAAAATGGAAACTCGCCCGATTCCAAAGGTAAGTGTATTTTTCCCCTAGGCCATTGTAGTTATTGGTTTCTAGTATCAGAATTGCGAAAATTTTGATGGTTTCTCAACCATTCCTTAACTTCAAACTCCCATACCTCGCGAACGGAATGACGAACTCGAGAAATTCCTGTTGCATCTGAGAGTGGAAACTCGCCCGATTACAAAGGTATGTGCATTTTTCCCCTATGCCTTTGTAGTTATTGGTTTCGAGTATCAGATTTGCGAAAATTTTGATAGTTTCTCAAGCATTCCTTAACTTCAAACTCCCATATCTCGCTAACGGATTGACGAACTCGAGAAATTCCTGTTGCATCTGAAAGCAGAAACTCGCCCGATTACAACGGTATGTGTATTTTTCCCCTAGGCCATTGTAGTTATTGGTTTCTAGCATCAGAATTGCGAAAATTTTGATGGTTTCTCAACCATTCCTTAACTTCAAACTCCCATATCTCGCGAACGGAATGACGAACTCGAGAAATTCCTGTTGCATCTGAGAGTGGAAACTCGCCCGATGACAGAGGTATGTGCATTCTTCCCCTATGCCTTTGTAGTTATTGGTTTCTAGCATCAGAATTGCGAAAATTTTGATGGTTTCTCAACCATTCCTTAACTTCAAACTCCCATGTCTCACGAACGGAATGACGAACTCGAGAAATTCCTGTTGCATCTGAAAGTAGAAACTCGCACGATTACAATGGTGTGTGTACTTTTCCCCTAGGCCATTCCGGTTATTGGATTCGAGTATCATACTTGCGAAAATTTTGATGGTTTCTCAAGCATTCCATAACTTCAAACTCCCATATCTCGCGAACGGATTGACGAACTCGAGAAATTCCTGTTGCATCTGAAAGCAGAAACTCGCCCGATTACAACGGTATGTGTATTTTTCCCCTAGACCATTGTAGTTATTGGTTTCTAGCATCAGAATTGCGAAAATTTTGATGGTTTCTCAACCGTTCCTTAACTTCAAACTCCCATATCTCGCGAACGGAATGACGAACTCGAGAAATTCCTGTTGCATCTGAAAGTGGAAACTCGCCCGATTACAAAGGTATGTGCATTTTTCCCCTATGGCTTTGTAGTTATTGGTTTCGAGTATCAGACTTGCGAAAATTTTGATGGTTTCTCAACCATTCCTTAACTTCAAACTCCCATATCTCACGAACGGAATGACGAACTCGAGAAATTCCTGTTGCATCTGAAAGTAGAAACTCGCACGATTACAATGCTGTGTGTACTTCTCCCCTAGGCCATTCCAGTTATTGGTTTCGAGTGTCATACTTGCGAAAATTTTGATGGTTTCTCAATCATTCCTTAACTTCAAACTTCCATATCTCGCGAACGGATTGACGAACTCGAGAAACTCCTGTTGCATCTGGAAGCAGAAACTCGCCCGATTACAACGGTATGTGTATTTTCCCCCTAGGCCATTGTAGTTATTGGTTTCGAGTATCAGAATTGCGAAAATTGTGATGGTTTCTCAACCGTTCCTTAACTTCAAACTCCCATATCTCGCGAACGGATTGACGAACTCGAGAATTTCCTATTGCATCTGACAGCAGAAACCCGCCCGATTACAACGGTATGTGTATTTTTCCCCTAGACCATTGTAGTTATTGGTTTCTAGCATCAGAATTGCGAAAATTTTGATGGTTTCTCAACCGTTCCTTAACTTCAAACTCCCATATCTCGCGAACGGAATGACGAACTCGAGAAATTCCTGTTGCATCTGAAAGTGGAAACTCGCCCGATTACAAAGGTATGTGCATTTTTCCCCTATGGCTTTGTAGTTATTGGTTTCGAGTATCAGACTTGCGAAAATTTTGATGGTTTCTCAACCATTCCTTAACTTCAAACTCCCATATCTCGCGAACGGAATGACGAACTCGAGAAATTCTTGTTGCATCTGAAAGCAGAAACTCGCCCGATTACACCGGTACGGGTATTTTTCCCCTAGGCCTTTGTAGTTATTGGTTTCGAGTATCAGACTTGCGATAATATTGATGGTTTCTCAAGCATTCCTTAACTTCAAACTCCCATATCTCGCGAACGGATTGACGAACTCGAGAAACTCCTATTGCATCTGAAAGCAGAAACACGCCCGATTACAACGGTACGTGTATTTTTGACCTAGGCCATTCCAGTTATTGGTTTCGAGTATCAGACCAGCGAAAATTTTGGTGGTTTCTCAACCATTCCTTTACTTCAAACTCCCATATCTCACGAACGGAATGACGAACTCGAGAAATTCCTGTTGCATCTGAAAGTAGAAACTCCCACGATTACAATGGTGTGTGTACTTTTCCCCCAGGCCATTCCAGTTAGTTGTTTTCGAGTATCACACATGCGAAAATTTTGATGGTTTCTCAATCATTCCTTAACTTCAAACTTCCATATCACGCGAACGGATTGACGAAATCGAGAATTTCCTATTGCATCTGAAAGCAGAAACTCGCCCGATTACAACGGCATGTGTATTTTTGCCCTAGGCCATAGTTGTTATTGGTTTCGAGTATCAGACTTGCGAAAATTTTGATGGTTTCTCAAGCATTCCTTAACTTCAAACTCCCATATCTCACGAACGGAATGACGAACTCGAGAAATTCCTGTTGCATCTGACAGTAGAAACTCGCACGATTACAATGCTGTGTGTACTTCTCCCCTAGGCCATTCCAGTTATTGGTTTCGAGTGTCATACTTGCGAAAATTTTGATGGTTTCTCAATCATTCCTTAACTTCAAACTTCCATATCTCGCGAACGGATTGACGAACTCGAGATATTCCTGTTGCATCTGGAAGCAGAAACTCGCCCGATTACAACGGTATGTGTATTTTCCCCCTAGGCCATTGTAGTTATTGGTTTCGAGTATCAGAATTGCGAAAATTGTGATGGTTTCTCAACCATTCCTTAACTTCAAACTCCCATATCTCGCGAACGGATTGACGAACTCGAGAATTTCCTATTGCATCTGACAGCAGAAACCCGCCCGATTACAACGGTATGTGTACTTTTCCCCTAGGCAATTCCAGTTATTGGTTTCGAGTATCAGACTTGCGAAAATTTTGAAGGTTTCTCAACCATTCCTTAACTTCAAACTCCCATATCTCGCGAACGGATTGACGAACTCGAGAAATTCGTGTTGCATCTGAAAGCAGAAACCCGCCCGATTTCAACGGTATGTGCATTTTTGCCCTAGGCCATAGTAGTTATTGGTTTCGAGTATCAGACTTGCGAAAATTTTCATGGTTTTTCAAGCATTCCATAACTTCTAACTCCCATATCTCGCGAACGGATTGACGAACTCGAGAAATTCCTGTTGCATCTGAAAGTAGAAACTCGCACTTATACAATGGTGTGTGTACTTTTCCCCTAGGCCATTCCAGTTATTGGTTTCGGGTATCAGACTTGCGATAATATTGATGGTTTCTCAAGCATTCCTTAACTTCAAACTCCCATATCTCGCGAACGGATTGACGAACTCGAGAAACTCCTGTTGCATCTGAAAGCAGAAACTCGCCCGATTTCAACGGTATGTGCATTTTTGCCCTAGGCCATAGTATTTATTGGTTTCGAGCATCAGAATTGCGAAAATTTTGATGGTTTCTCAACCATTCCTTAACTTCAAACTCCCATATCTCGCGAACGGATTGCCGAACTCGAGAAATTCCTGTTGCATGTGAAAGCAGAAACTCGCCCGATTTCAACGGTATGTGCATTTTTGCCCTAGGCCATAGTAGTTATTGGTTTCGAGTATCAGACTTGCGAAAATTTTGATGGTTTTTCAAGCATTCCATAACTTCTAACTCCCATATCTCAAGAACGGAATGACGAACTCGAGAAATTCCTGTTGCATCTGAAAGTAGAAACTCGCACGATTACAATGGTGTGTGTACTTTTCCCCTAGGCCATTCCAGTTATTGGTTTCGAGTATCAGACTTGCGATAATATTGATTGTTTCTCAAGCATTCCTTAACTTCAAACTCCCATATCTCGCGAACGGATTGCCGAACTCGAGAAATTCCTGTTGCATCTGACAACAGAAACTCGCCCGATTACAACGGTATGTGTATTTTTCCCCTACGCCATTGTAGTTATTGGTTTCGAGTATCAGACTTGCGAAAATTGTGATGGTTTCTCAACCATTCCTTAACTTCAAACTCCCATATCTCGCGAACGGATTGACGAACTCGAGAATTTCCTATTGCATCTGACAGCAGAAACCCGCCCGATTACAACGGTATGTGTACTTTTCCCCTAGGCAATTCCAGTTATTGGTTTCGAGTATCAGACTTGCGAAAATTTTGAAGGTTTCTCAACCATTCCTTAACTTCAAACTCCCATATCTCGCGAACGGATTGACGAACTCGAGAAATTCCTGTTGCATCTGAAAGCAGAAACCCGCCCGATTTCAACGGTATGTGCATTTTTGCCCTAGGCCATAGTAGTTATTGGTTTCGAGTATCAGAATTGCGAAAATTTTCATGGTTTTTCAAGCATTCCATAACTTCTAACTCCCATATCTCGCGAACGGATTGACGAACTCGAGAAATTCCTGTTGCATCTGAAAGTAGAAACTCGCACTTATACAATGGTGTGTGTACTTTTCCCCTAGGCCATTCCAGTTATCGGTTTCGGGTATCAGACTTGCGATAATATTGATGGTTTCTCAAGCATTCCTTAACTTCAAACTCCCATATCTCGCGAACGGATTGACGAACTCGAGAAACTCCTGTTGCATCTGAAAGCAGAAACTCGCCCGATTTCAACGGTATGTGCATTTTGCCCTAGGCCATAGTATTTATTGGTTTCGAGCATCAGAATTGCGAAAATTTTGATGGTTTCTCAACCATTCCTTAAAACAAACTCCCATATCTCGCGAACGGATTGCCGAACTCGAGAAATTCCTGTTGCATGTGAAAGCAGAAACTCGCCCGATTTCAACGGTATGTGCATTTTTGCCCTAGGCCATAGTAGTTATTGGTTTCGAGTATCAGACTTGCGAAAATTTTGATGGTTTTTCAAGCATTCCATAACTTCTAACTCCCATATCTCACGAACGGAATGACGAACTCGAGAAATTCCTGTTGCATCTGAAAGTAGAAACTCGCACGATTACAATGGTGTGTGTACTTTTCCCCTAGGCCATTCCAGTTATTGGTTTCGAGTATCAGACTTGCGATAATATTGATTGTTTCTCAAGCATTCCTTAACTTCAAACTCCCATATCTCGCGAACGGATTGCCGAACTCGAGAAATTCCTGTTGCATCTGACAACAGAAACTCGCCCGATTACAACGGTATGTGTATTTTTCCCCTACGCCATTGTAGTTATTGGTTTCGAGTATCAGACTTGCGAAAATTGTGATGGTTTCTCAACCTTTCCTTAACTTCAAACTACCATATCTCGTGAACGGATTGACGAACTCGAGAATTTCCTATTGCATCTGAAAGCAGAAACACGCCCGATTACAACGGTACGTGTATTTTTGACCTAGGCCATTCCAGTTATTGGTTTCGAGTATCAGACCAGCGAAAATTTTGAAGGTTTCTCAACCATTCCTTAACTTCAAACTCCCATATCTCACGAACGGAATGACGAACTCGAGAAATTCCTGTTGCATCTGAAAGTAGAAACTCGCACGATTACAATGGCGTGTGTACTTTTCCCCTAGGCAATTCCAGTTATTGGTTTCGAGTATCAGACTTTCGAAAATTTTGATGGTTTCTCAAGCATTCCATAACTTCTAACTCCATATCTCGCGAAAGGATTGACGAACTCGAGAAATTCCTGTTGCATCTGAAAGCAGAAACTCGCCCGATTTCAACGGTATGTGCATTTTTGCCCTAGGCTATAGTAGTTATTGGTTTCGAGTATCAGACTTGCGAAAATTTTGATGGTTTCTCAAGCATTCCATAACTTCTAACTCCCATATCTCGCGAACGGATTGACGAACTCGAGAATTTCCTATTGCATCTGAAAGCAGAAACACGCCCGATTATAACGGTACGTGTATTTTTGACCTAGGCCATTCCAGTTATTGGTTTCGAGTATCTGACCAGCGAAAATTTTGAAGCTATCTCATCCATTCCTTAACTTCAAACTCCCATATCTCGCGAACGGATTGACGAACTCGAGAAATTCCTGTTGCATCTGAAAGTGGAAACTCGTCCGATTACAAAGGTATTTGCATTTTTCCCCTATGCCTTGTAGTTATTGGTTTTGAGTATCAGACTTGCGAAAGTTTTGATGGTTCCTCAACCATTCCTTAACTTCAAACTCCCATATCTCACGAACGGAATGACGAACTCGAGAAATTCCTGTTGCATCTGAAAGTAGAAACTCACACGATTACAATGGTGTGTGTACTTTTCCCCTAGGCCTTTCCAGTTATTGGTTTCGAGTATCATACTTGCGAAAATTTTGATGGTTTCTCAACCATTCCTTAACTTCATACTCCCATATCTCGCGAACGGATTGATGAACTCGAGAAATTTCTGTTGCATCTGAAAGCAGAAACTCGCCCGATTTCAACGGTATGTGCATTTTGCCCTAGGCCATAGCAGTTATTGGTTTCGAGTATCAGGCTTGCGAAAATTGATGGTTTCTCAAGCATTCCATAACTTCTAAGTCCCATATCTCGCGAACGGATTGACGAACTCGAGAATTTCCTATTGCATCTGAAAGCAGAAACACGCCCGATTACAACGGTATGTGCATTTTTCCCCTATGCCTTTGTAGTTATTGGTTTCGAGTATCAGAATTGCGAAAATTTTGATGGTTTCTCAACCATTCCTTAACTTCAAACTCCCATATCTCGCGAACGGAATGACGAACTCGAGAAATTCCTGTTGCATCTGAAAGTGGAAACTCGTCCGATTACAAAGGTATTTGCATTTTTCCCCTATGCCTTTGTAGTTATTGGTTTCGAGTATCAGACTTGCGAAAGTTTTGATGGTTTCTCAACCATTCCTTAACTTCAAACTCCCATATCTCGCGAACGGATTGACAAACTCGAGAAATTCCTGTTGCATCTGAAAGTAGAAACTCGCACGATTACAATGGCGTGTGTACTTTTCCCCTAGGCAATTCCAGTTATTGGTTTCGAGTATCAGACTTGCGAAAATTTTGAAGGTTTCTCAACCATTCCTTAACTTCATACTCCCATATCTCGCGAACGGATTGACGAACTCGAGAAATTTCTGTTGCATCTGAAAGCAGAAACTCGCCCGATTACAACGGTATGTGTATTTTTCCCCCAGGCCATTGTAGTTATTGGTTTCTAGCATCAGAATTGCGAAAATTTTAATGGTTTCTCAACCATTCCTTAACTTCAAACTCCCATATCTCGCGAACGGAATGACGAACTCGAGAAATTCCTGTTGCATCTGAAAGTAGAAACTCGCACGATTACAATGGCGTGTGTACTTTTCCCCTAGGCAATTCCAGTTATTGGTTTCGAGTATCAGACTTGCGAAAATTTTGAAGGTTTCTCAACCATTCCTTAACTTCATACTCCCATATCTCGCGAACGGATTGATGAACTCGAGAAATTCCTGTTGCATCTGAAACAGAAACTCGCCCGATTTCAACGGTATGTGCATTTTGCCCTAGGCCATAGTAGTTATTGGTTTCGAGTATCAGGCTTGCGAAAATTGATGGTTTCTCAAGCATTCCATAACTTCTAAATCCCATATCTCGCGAACGGATTGACGAACTCGAGAATTTCCTATTGCATCTGAAAGCAGAAACACGCCCGATTATAACGGTACGTGCATTTTGCCCTAGGCCATAGTAGTTATTGGTTTCGAGTATCAGGCTTGCGAAAATTTTGATGGTTTCTCAACCATTCCATAACTTCAAACTACCGTATCTCGCGAATGGATTGACGAACTCGAGAATTTCCTATTGCATCTGAAAGCAGAAACACGCCCGATTACAACGGTACGTGTATTTTTGACCTAGGCCATTCCGGTTATTGCTTTCGAGTATCAGACCAGCGAAAATTTTGAAGCTTTCTCAACCATTCCTTAACTTCAAACTCCCATATCTCGCGAACGGATTGACGAACTCCAGAAATTCCTGTTACATCTGAAAGCAGAAACTCGCACGATTACAATGGCGTGTGTACTTTTCCCCTAGGCAATTCCAGTTATTGGTTTCGTATATCAGACTTGCGAAAATTTTGAAGGTTTCTCAACCATTCCTTAACTTCATACTCCCATATCTCGCGAACGGATGGACGAACTCGAGAAATTCCTGTTGCATCTGAAAGCAGAAACTCGCCCGATTTCAAAGGTATGTGCATTTTGCCCTAGGCCATAGTAGTTATTGGTTTCGAGTATCAGACCTGCGAAAACTTTGATGGTTTCTCAAGCATTCCATAACTTCTAACTCCCATATCTCGCGAACGGATTGACGAACTCGAGAATTTGCTATTGCATCTGAAAGCAGAAACACGCCCGATTATAACGGTACGTGTATTTTTGACCTAGGCCATTCCAGTTATTGGTTTCGAGTATCAGACCAGCGAAAATTTTGATGGTTTCTCAACCATTCCTTAACTTCAAACTCCCATATCTCACGAACGGAATGACGAACTCGAGAAATTCCTGTTGCATCTGAAAGTAGAAACTCGCACGATTAGAATGGCGTGTGTACTTTTCCCCTAGGCAATTCCAGTTATTGGTTTCGAGTATCAGACTTGCGAAAATTTTGAAGGTTTCTCAACCATTCCTTAACTTCATACTCCCATATCTCGCGAACGGATTGACGAACTCGAGAAATTCCTGTTGCATCTGAAATCAGAAACTCGCCCGATTTCAACGGTATGTGCATTTTGCCCTAGGCCATAGTAGTTATTGGTTTCGAGTATCAGGCTTGCGAAAATTGATGGTTTCTCAAGCATTCCATAACTTCTAACTCCCATATCTCGCGAACGGATTGAAGAACTCGAGAAATTCCTGTTGCATCTGAAAGCAGAAACCCGCCCGATTACAACGGTATGTGCATTTTTCCCCTAGGCCCTTGTAGTTATTGGTTTCGAGTATCAGACTTGCGAAAATTTTGATGGTTTCTCAACCATTCCATAACTTCAAACTACCATATCTCGCGAACGGATTGACGAACTCGAGAATTTCCTATTGCATCTGACAGCAGAAACTCGCTCGATTACAACGGTGTGTGTACTTTTCCCCTAGGCCATTGTAGTTATTGGTTTCGAGTATCAGACTTGCGAAAATTATGATGGTTTCTCAACCATTCCTTAACTTCAAACTACCATATCTCGCGAACGGATTGACGAACTCGAGAATTTCCTATTGCATCTGAAAGCAGAAACACGCCCGATTACAAAGGTATGTGTATTTTTCCCCTAGGCCTTTGTAGTTATCGGTTTCGACTATCAGAATTGCGAGACTTTTGATGGTTTCTCAACCATTCCTTAACTTCAAACTCCCATATCTCGCGAACGGAATGACGCACTCGAGAAATTCCTGTTGCATCTGAAACTGGAAACTCGCCCGATTTCAACGGTATGTGCATTTTTGCCCTAGGCCATAGTAGTTATTGGTTTCGAGTATCAGACTTGCGAAAATTTTGATGGTTTCTCAAGCATTCCATAAATTCTAACTCCCATATCTCGCGAACGCATTGACGAACTCGAGAAACTCCTGTTGCATCTGAAAGCAGAAACTCGCCCGATTACAACGGTATGTGAATTTTTCCCCTAGGCCATTGTAGTTATTGGTTTCTAGCATCAGAATTGCGAAAATTTTGATGGTTTCTCAACCATTCCTTAACTACAAACTCCCATATCTCGCGAACGGAATGACGAACTCGAGAAATTCCTGTTGCATCTGAAAGTAGAAACTCGCACGATTACAATGGCGTGTGTACTTTTCCCCTAGGCAATTCCAGTTATTGGTTTCGAGTATCAGACTTGCGAAAATTTTGAAGGTTTCTCAACCATTCCTTAACTTCATACTCCCATATCTCGCGAACGGATTGATGAACTCGAGAAATTCCTGTTGCATCTGAAACAGAAACTCGCCCGATTTCAACGGTATGTGCATTTTGCCCTAGGCCATAGTAGTTATTGGTTTCGAGTATCAGGCTTGCGAAAATTGATGGTTTCTCAAGCATTCCATAACTTCTAACTCCCATATCTCGCGAACGGATTGACGAACTCGAGAATTTGCTATTGCATCTGAAAGCAGAAACACGCCCGATTATAACGGTACGTGCATTTTGCCCTAGGCCATAGTAGTTATTGGTTTCGAGTATCAGGCTTGCGAAAATTTTGATGGTTTCTCAACCATTCCATAACTTCAAACTACCGTATCTCGCGAATGGATTGACGAACTCGAGAATTTCCTATTGCATCTGAAAGCAGAAACACGCCCGATTACAACGGTACGTGTATTTTTGACCTAGGCCATTCCGGTTATTGCTTTCGAGTATCAGACCAGCGAAAATTTTGAAGCTTTCTCAACCATTCCTTAACTTCAAACTCCCATATCTCGCGAACGGATTGACGAACTCCAGAAATTCCTGTTACATCTGAAAGCAGAAACTCGCACGATTACAATGGCGTGTGTACTTTTCCCCTAGGCAATTCCAGTTATTGGTTTCGTATATCAGACTTGCGAAAATTTTGAAGGTTTCTCAACCATTCCTTAACTTCATACTCCCATATCTCGCGAACGGATGGACGAACTCGAGAAATTCCTGTTGCATCTGAAAGCAGAAACTCGCCCGATTTCAAAGGTATGTGCATTTTGCCCTAGGCCATAGTAGTTATTGGTTTCGAGTATCAGACCTGCGAAAACTTTGATGGTTTCTCAAGCATTCCATAACTTCTAACTCCCATATCTCGCGAACGGATTGACGAACTCGAGAATTTGCTATTGCATCTGAAAGCAGAAACACGCCCGA
Organism: Ptiloglossa arizonensis; assembly: GCF_051014685.1. Classification (NCBI taxonomy): domain Eukaryota; kingdom Metazoa; phylum Arthropoda; class Insecta; order Hymenoptera; family Colletidae; genus Ptiloglossa; species Ptiloglossa arizonensis. Next base: position 891,305 of record NW_027478501.1, read on the forward strand.
TTATAACGGTACGTGTATTTTGACCTAGGCCATTCCAGTTATTGGTTTCGAGTATCAGACCAGCGAAAATTTTGATGGTTTCTCAACCATTCCTTAACTTCAAACTCCCATATCTCACGAACGGAATGACGAACTCGAGAAATTCCTGTTGCATCTGAAAGTAGAAACTCGCACGATTACAATGGCGTGTGTACTTTTCCCCTAGGCAATTCCAGTTATTGGTTTCGAGTATCAGACTTGCGAAAATTTTGGAGGTTTCTCAACCATTCCTTAACTTCATACTCCCATATCTCGCGAACGGATTGACGAACTCGAGAAATTCCTGTTGCATCTGAAATCAGAAACTCGCCCGATTTCAACGGTATGTGCATTTTGCCCTAGGCCATAGTAGTTATTGGTTTCGAGTATCAGGCTTGCGAAAATTGATGGTTTCTCAAGCATTCCATAACTTCTAACTCCCATATCTCGCGAACGGATTGACGAACTCGAGAAATTCCTGTTGCATCTGAAAGCAGAAACCCGCCCGATTACAACGGTATGTGCATTTTTCCCCTAGGCCCTTGTAGTTATTGGTTTCGAGTATCAGACTTGCGAAAATTTTGATGGTTTCTCAACCATTCCATAACTTCAAACTACCATATCTCGCGAACGGATTGACGAACTCGAGAATTTCCTATTGCATCTGACAGCAGAAACTCGCTCGATTACAACGGTGTGTGTACTTTTCCCCTAGGCCATTGTAGTTATTGGTTTCGAGTATCAGACTTGCGAAAATTATGATGGTTTCTCAACCATTCCTTAACTTCAAACTACCATATCTCGCGAACGGATTGACGAACTCGAGAATTTCCTATTGCATCTGAAAGCAGAAACACGCCCGATTACAAAGGTATGTGTATTTTTCCCCTAGGCCTTTGTAGTTATCGGTTTCGACTATCAGAATTGCGAGACTTTTGATGGTTTCTCAACCATTCCTTAACTTCAAACTCCCATATCTCGCGAACGGAATGACGCACTCGAGAAATTCCTGTTGCATCTGAAACTGGAAACTCGCCCGATTTCAACGGTATGTGCATTTTTGCCCTAGGCCATAGTAGTTATTGGTTTCGAGTATCAGACTTGCGAAAATTTTGATGGTTTCTCAAGCATTCCATAAATTCTAACTCCCATATCTCGCGAACGCATTGACGAACTCGAGAAACTCCTGTTGCATCTGAAAGCAGAAACTCGCCCGATTACAACGGTATGTGAATTTTTCCCCTAGGCCATTGTAGTTATTGGTTTCTAGCATCAGAATTGCGAAAATTTTGATGGTTTCTCAACCATTCCTTAACTTGAAACTTCCATATCTGGCGAACGGATTGACGAACTGGAGAATTTCCCATTGCATCTGAAAGCAGAAACTCGCTCGATTACAACGGTATGTGTATTTTTGCCCTAGGCCATAGTTGTTATTGGATTCGAGTATCAGACTTGCGAAAACTTTGATGGTTTCTCAAGCATGCCTTAACTTCAAACTCCCATATCTCGCGAACGGAATGACGAACTCGAGAAATTCCTGTTGCATCTGAAAGTGGAAACTCGCCCGATTACAAAGATATGTGGGTTTCTCCCCTAGGCCTTTGTAGTTATTGGCTTCTAGCATCAGAATTGCGAAAAGTTGGATGGTTTCTCAACCATTCCTTAACTTCAAAATCCCATATCTCGCAAACGGAATGACGAACTCGAGAAATTCCTGTTGCATCTGAAAGCAGAAACTCGCCCGATTACAACGGTACCCGTATTTTTCCCCTAGGCCTTTGTCGTTATTGGTATCGAGTATCAGACTTGCGAAAATTTTGATGGTTACTCAAGCATTCCTTAACTTCGAACACCCATATCTCGCAAACGGGATGACGAACTAGAGAAATTCCTGTTGCATCTGAAACTGGAAACTCGCCCGATTACAAAGGTATGTGCATTTTTCCCCTAGGCCTTTATAGTTATTGGTTTCGAGTATCAGACCAGCGAAAATTTTGATGGTTCCTCAACCATTCCTTAATTTCAAACACCCATATCTCGCGAACGGAATGGCGAACTCGAGAAATTCCTGTTGCATCTGACAGCAGAAACTCGCCCGATTACAACGGTATGTGTATTTTCCCCTTAGCCTTTGTAGTTATTGGTTTCTAGCATCAGAATTGCGAAAATTTGTATAGTTTCTCAACCATTCCTTAAATTCGAACTCCCTTATCTCGCGAACGGGACGACGAACTCGAGAAATTCCTGTTGTATCTGAGACTGGAAACTCGCCCGATTACAAAGGTATGTGCATTTTTCCCCTGGGCCTTTGTAGTTATTTGTTTCGAGTATCAGACTTTCGAAAATTTTGATGGTTTCTCAAGCATTCCTTAACTTCGAACTCCCATATCTCGCGAACGGAATGACGAACTCGAGAAATTCCTGTTGCACCTGAAAGTGGAAACTCGCCCGATTACAACGGTATGTGTATTTTCCCCTAGGCCATTGTAGTTATTGGTTTCTAGCGTCAGAATTGCGAAAATATTGATGGTTTCTCAACCATTCCTTAACTTCAAACTCCCATATCTCGCGAACGGAATGACGAACTCGAGAAGTTCCTGTTGCATCTGAAAGTGGAAACTCGCCCGTTTACAAAGATATGTGGGTTTCTCCCCTAGGCCTTTGTAGTTATTGGTTTCTAGCATCAGAATTGCGAAAAGTTGGATGGTTTCTCAACCATTCCTTAACTTCGAACACCCATATCTCGCGAACGGGATGACGAACTAGAGAAATTCCTGTTGCATCTGAAACTGGAAACTCGCCCGATTACAAAGGTATGTGCATTTGTCCCCTAGGCCTTTATAGTTATTGGTTTCGAGTATCAGACCAGCGAAAATTTTGATGGTTTCTCAACCATTCCATAATTTCAAACTCCCATATCTCGCGAACGGAATGGCGAACTCGAGAAATTCCTGTTGCATCTGAAAGCAGAAACTCGCCCGATTACAACGGTACGTGTATTTTTCCCCTAGGCCTTTGTAGTTATTGGTTTCGAGTATCAGACTTGCGATAATTTTGATGGTTTCTCAAGCATTCCTTAACTTCAAACTCCCATATCTCACGAACGGATTGACGAACTCGAGAAATTCCTGTTGCATCTGACAGCAGAAACTCGCCCGATTACAACGGTGTGTGTACTTTTCCCCTAGGCCATTGTAGTTATTGGTTTCGAGTATCAGACTTGCGAAAATTATGATGGTTTCTCAACCATTCCTTAACTTCAAACTACCATATCTCGCGAACGGATTGACGAACTCGAGAATTTCCTATTGCATCTGAAAGCAGAAACACGCCCGATTACAAAGGTATGTGTATTTTTCCCCTAGGCGTTTGTAGTTATTGGTTTCGACTATCAGAATTGCGAGACTTTTGATGGTTTCTCAACCATTCCTTAAATTCAAACTCCCATATCTCGCGAACGGAATGACGCACTCGAGAAATTCCTGTTGCATCTGAAACTGGAAACACGCCCGATTTCAACGGTATGTGCATTTTTGCCCTAGGCCATAGTAGTTATTGGTTTCGAGAATCAGACTTGCGAAAATTTTGATGGTTTCTAAATCATTCCTTAACTGCAAACTTCCATATCTTGCGAACGGATTGACGAACTCGAGAATTTCCTATTGCATCTGAAAGCAGAAACTCGCCCGATTTCAACGGTATGTGCATTTTTGCCCTAGGCCATAGTAGTTATTGGTTTCTAGCATCAGAATTGCGAAAATTTGGATGGTTTCTCAACCATTCCTTAACTTCGAACTCCCATATCTCGCGAACGGGATGACGAACTCGAGAAATTCCTGTTGCGTCTGAAACTGGAAACTCGCCCGGTTACAAAGGTATGTGCATTTTTCCCCTAGGCTTTTGTAGTTATTGGTTTCTAGCATCAGAATTGCGAAAATTTGGATGGTTTCTCCACCATTCCTTAACTTCGAACTCCCATATCTCGCGAACGGGATGACGAACTCGAGAAATTCCTGTTGCGTCTGAAACTGTAAGCTCGCCCGGTTACAAAGGTATGTGCATTTTTCCCCTAGGCCTTTGTAGTTATTGTTTTCGAGTATCAGGCTTGCGAAAATTTTGGTGGTTTCTCAACCGTTCCTTAACTTCAAACTCCCATATCTCGCGAACGGAATGAAGCACTCGAGAAATTCCGGTTGCATCTGAAAGTGGAAACTCGCCCGATTACAAAGGTATGTGCATTTTTCCCCTAGACCATTGTAGTTATTTGTTTCTAGCATCAGAATTGCGAAAATTTTGATGGTTTCTCAAGCATTCCTTAACTTCAAACTCCTATATCTCGCGAACGGATTGTCGAACTCGAGAAACTCCTGTTGCATCTGAAAGTAGAAACTCGCACGATTACAAAGGTATGTGTATTTTTCCTCTAGGCCTTTGTTGTTATTGGTTTCGGGTATCAGACCAGCGAAAATTTTGATGGTTTCTCAACCATTCCTTAACTTCAAACTCCCATATCTCGCGAACGGATTGACGAACTCGAGAATTTCCTATTGCATCTGAAAGCAGAAACACGCCCGATTACAACGGTACGTGTATTTTTGACCTAGGCCATTCCAGTTATTGGTTTCGAGTATCAGACCAGCGAAAATTTTGAAGGTTTCTCAACCATTCCTTAACTTCAAACTCCCATATCTCGCGAACGGGATGACGAACTCGAGAAATTGCTGTTGCATCTGAAAGCAGAAACTCGCCCGATTACAACGGTATGTGTATTTTCCCCTAGGCCATTGTAGTTATTGGTTTCTAGCATCAGAATTGCGAAAATTTGGATGGTTTCTCAACCACTCCTTAACTTCGAACTCCCATATCTCGCGAACGGGATGACGAACTCGAGAAATTCCTGTTGCATCTGAAACTGGAAACTCGCCCGATTACAAAGGTATATGCATTTTTGCCCTAGGCCATAGTAGTTATTGGCTTCTAGCATCAGAATTGCGAAAATTTGGATGGTTTATCAACCATTCCTTAACTTCGAACTCCCATATCTCGCGAACGGATTGACGAACTCGAGAAATTCCTGTTGCATCTGAAAGCAGAATCTCGCCCGATTTCAACGGTATGTGCATTTTTGCCCTAGGCCAGAGTAGTTATTGGTTTCTAGCATCAGAATTGCGAAAATTTGGATGGTTTCTCAACCATTCCTTAACTTCGAACTCCCATATCTCGCGAACGGGATGACGAACTCGAGAAATTCCTGTTGCGTCTGAAACTGGAAACTCTCCCGGTTACAAAGGTATGTGCATTTTTCCCCTAGGCCTTTGTAGTTATTGTTTTCGAGTATCAGGCTTGCGAAAATTTTGGTGGTTTCTCAACCATTCCTTAACTTCAAACACCCATATCTCGCGAACGGAATGAAGCACTCGAGAAATTCCTGTTGCATCTGAAAGTGGAAACTCGCCAGATTACAAAGCTATGTGCATTTTTCCCCTAGGCCTTTGTAGTTATTGGTTTCTAGCATCAGAATTGCGAAAATTTTGATGGTTTCTCAACCATTCCTTAACTTCGAACTCCCATATCTCGCGAACGGGATGACGAACTCGAGAAATTCCTGTTGCATCTGAAACTGGAAACTCGCCCGATTACAAAGGTATGTGCATTTTTGCCCTAGGCCATAGTAGTTATTGGTTTCTAGCATCAGAATTGCGAAAATTTGGATGGTTTCTCCACCATTCCTTAACTTCGAACTCCCATATCTCGCGAACGGGATGACGAACTCGAGAAATTCCTGTTGCGTCTGAAACTGTAAGCTCGCCCGGTTACAAAGGTATGTGCATTTTTCCCCTAGGCCTTTGTAGTTATTGTTTTCGAGTATCAGGCTTGCGAAAATTTTGGTGGTTTCTCAACCGTTCCTTAACTTCAAACTCCCATATCTCGCGAACGGAATGAAGCACTCGAGAAATTCCTGTTGCATGTGAAAGTGGAAACTCGCCCGATTACAAAGGTATGTGCATTTTTCCCCTAGGCCATTGTAGTTATTTGTTTCTAGCATCAGAATTGCGAAAATTTTGATGGTTTCTCAAGCATTCCTTAACTTCAAACTCCTATATCTCGCGAACGGATTGTCGAACTCGAGAAACTCCTGTTGCATCTGAAAGTAGAAACTCGCACGATTACAAAGGTATGTGTATTTTTCCTCTAGGCCTTTGTTGTTATTAGTTTCGGGTATCAGACCAGCGAAAATTTTGATGGTTTCTCAACCATTCCTTAACTTCAAACTCCCATATCTCGCGAACGGATTGACGAACTCGAGAATTTCCTATTGCATCTGAAAGCAGAAACACGCCCGATTACAACGGTACATGTATTTTTGACCTAGGCCATTCCAGTTATTGGTTTCGAGTATCAGACCAGCGAAAATTTTGAAGGTTTCTCAACCATTCCTTAACTTCAAACTCCCATATCTCGCGAACGGGATGACGAACTCGAGAAATTGCTGTTGCATCTGAAAGCAGAAACTCGCCCGATTACAACGGTATGTGTATTTTCCCCTAGGCCATTGTAGTTATTGGTTTCTAGCATCAGAATTGCGAAAATTTGGATGGTTTCTCAACCATTCCTTAACTTCGAACTCCCATATCTCGCGAACGGGATGACGAACTCGAGAAATTCCTGTTGCATCTGAAACTGGAAACTCGCCCGATTACAAAGGTATATGCATTTTTGCCCTAGGCCATAGTAGTTATTGGCTTCTAGCATCAGAATTGCGAAAATTTGGATGGTTTATCAACCATTCCTTAACTTCGAACTCCCATATCTCGCGAACGGATTGACGAACTCGAGAAATTCCTGTTGCATCTGAAAGCAGAATCTCGCCCGATTTCAACGGTATGTGCATTTTTGCCCTAGGCCATAGTAGTTATTGGTTTCTAGCATCAGAATTGCGAAAATTTGGATGGTTTCTCGACCATTCCTTAACTTCGAACTCCCATATCTCGCGAACGGGATGACGAACTCGAGAAATTCCTGTTGCGTCTGAAACTGGAAACTCGCCAGATTACAAAGCTATGTGCATTTTTCCCCTAGGCCTTTGTAGTTATTGGTTTCTAGCATCAGAATTGCGAAAATTTTGATGGTTTCTCAACCATTCCTTAACTTCAAACTCCCACATCTCGCGAACGGATTGACGAACTCGAGAAATTCCTGTTGCATCTGAAAGTGGAAACTCGCCAGATTACAAAGCTATGTGCATTTTTCCCCTAGGCCTTTGTAGTTATTGGTTTCTAGCATCAGAATTGCGAAAATTTTGATGGTTTCTCAACCATTCCTTAAATTCGAACTCCCATATCTCGCGAACGGGATGACGAACTCGAGAAATTCCTGTTGCATCTGAAACTGGAAACTCGCCCGATTACAAAGGTATGTGCATTTTTGCCCTAGGCCATAGTAGTTATTGGTTTCTAGCATCAGAATTGCGAAAATTTGAATGGCTTCTCAACCATTCCTTAACTTCGAACTCCCATATCTCGCGAACGGGATGACGAACTCGAGAAATTCCTGTTGCGTCTGAAACTGTAAGCTCGCCCGGTTACAAAGGTATGTGCATTTTTCCCCTAGGCCTTTGTAGTTATTGGTTTCGAGTATCAGACTTTCGAAAATTTTGAAGGTTTCTCAACCATTCCTTAACTTCAAACTCCCATATCTCGCGAACGGAATGAAGCACTCGAGAAATTCCTGTTGCATCCGAAAGTGGAAACTCGCCAGATTACAAAGCTATGTGCATTTTCCCCTAGGCCTTTGTAGCTATTGATTTCGAGCATCAGAATTGCGAAAATTTTGATGGTCTCTCAACCATTCCTTAACTTCGAGCTCCCATATCTCGCGAACGGATTGACGAACTCGAGAAATTCCTGTTGCATCTGAAAGCAGAAACTCGCCCGATTTCAACGGTATGTGCATTTTTGCCCTAGGCCACAGTAGTTATTGGTTTCTAGCATCAGAATTGCGAAAATTTGGATGGCTTCTCAACCATTCCTTAACTTCGAACTCCCATATCTCGCGAACGGGATGACGAACTCGAGAAATTCCTGTTGCGTCTGAAACTGTAAGCTCGCCCGGTTACAAAGGTATGTGCATTTTTCCCCTAGGCCTTTGTAGTTATTGTTTTCGAGTATCAGGCTTGCGAAAATTTTGGTGGTTTCTCAACCATTCCTTAACTTCAAACTCCCATATCTCGCGAACGGAATGAAGCACTCGAGAAATTCCTGTTGCATCTGAAAGTGGAAACTCGCCCGATTACAACGGTACGTGTATTTTTGACCTAGGCCATTCCAGTTATTGGTTTCGAGTATCAGACCAGCGAAAATTTTGAAGGTTTCTCAACCATTCCTTAACTTCAAACTCCCATATCTCGCGAACGGGATGACGAACTCGAGAAATTCCTGTTGCATCTGAAAGCAGAAACTCGCCCGATTTCAAAGGTATGTGCATTTTTGCCCTAGGCCACAGTAGTTATTGGTTTCTAGCATCAGAATTGCGAAAATTTGGATGGTTTCTCAACCATTCCTTAACTTCGAACTCCCATATCTCGCGAACGGGATGACGAACTCGAGAAATTCCTGTTGCATCTGAAAGCAGAAACACGCCCGATTACAACGGTTGGTGTATTTTTGACCTAGGCC